>NC_089506.1:178616113-178916299 GCF_036850995.1 Saccopteryx leptura | reverse complement strand
AGAGCATATACAATGAATATTTGTTTACATTTACACATGTATGTGCATACCCATGTTCAGTAGATATATACTTAGAGCATACACAATGAATATTTATATTTACACATGTATACGCATACCCATGTGTGGTAGATATATACTTAGAACATCTACAATGAATATTTGTTTGTTTGCACATGTATGTGCATACCCATGTTCAGTAGATATATACTTAGAGCATACACAATGAATATTTATATTTACACATGTATACGCATACCCATGTGTGGTAGATATATACTTAGAACATCTACAATGAATATTTGTTTGTGTTTGCACATGTATGTGCATACCCATATGCGGTAGATATATTCTTAGAGCATATACAATAAGCTGTCATTTATGATATATTAGGTTTCACAAGAGGAGTCAAAAGGTTCTTAGTAATACGTTAGGGAAGTGCCACATCATAAAACATAAAGCTTCATTATTTATAAAACAATGTTTCCTAAATTAGAAATAAATCATAATTCCTTGTCTTGAAGACCATATAAAGTTGGCTGACATCCTTGTATTATTAAATAGGAGAATTCCACTTAGCATGGTGGATTTGTAATCAGACATGATTTTTAGAATCAGACTAGCAGATGCCAGCACTCATCCCTTCCTCAGCCATTAGGGCACTAGGGAAAGAATAATCTGCACTACTTGAATTATTATCACTCTTTTTTTTGTATGGGGAAAGTATGGGCATGTAGAGTCACACAAGTTTAATATATCTGTTTAACTGTATTTCATAAATACGTGTTTGTATGTGTGGATTCTGTCACAAGTCAAAGTGTAGGCTATGAAAATTCATAAAGAACATTTTTTAAAAATATACCAGGAAGAAATTATAAAAAAGAATTCAAAAAATAATTATTTTGTGCCAGTCCAATATGGCATACCAAGCAGTGTGCGAAGTTTGTTTCCTAAGTGTTTTTTTGCTTGATGTTTGTTTTCTTTTGGGTTTTTTTGTTTGTTTTTGAGAGACAGATAAAAGGAGTCAGAGAGACAGGAACATCGAGCTGTTCCTGTTTGTGCCCTCACTGGAGATTGAACTCGCAGCCACTATGTTTTGGGATGACAATCCAACCAACTGAGCTATCTGGCCAAGGTGTCCTAAGTGTTTTTGATGTGAGAACAAACTAAGTGAGAAAAAGAGAGAGACATAGAGAGAGAAGAAGAACAGGGAGGGAGAGAAGCTAACTAAAAGGAAAGAAGCTCTATTTTATAATTTTAAAAATACACCTTATCTTTGCTTTATTGTATTTACAAATTACACTAGGGGTTTTTTTTATCGTACAATTTTTAAATTCAATAAACCTAGGTATTCTGTAGGCTCATTAGGCAATAATATAAATTAAAAATGTGAGAGAAAAACCACATTAAAAAATTAGAAGCATAGACAGTGGGTTAAATTGTGAATTAAGTAGAATTACACTGAGCATGTTTGAGTATAGGCTTGATGAACAAAGGAAGTTCATGACTAAAAAGACATCATGCATGGATAACATACCATCCACACTATTCATGTAGCCTTGTATATTGCAAATATATATCTTTGAAAGCAAACTATAGAAGCAAAATTTTATTTTCTATCAGAAAACAAAGCAATGAACCACAAAACTCCAACTTGGAATGCTCTCTGAAATCAAATTCATTTCTTTTTTCTTCCCCTGCAGGCCCACAGAGCAATTCCCCCATGCAACAGCTCCATTGCTAATGTCTGTGTGGTAGCAAGTGACATTATTAAGAGGAGGACAAATTCTCCTCAGGGCAGATGGGGGGCCATTAAATCACTGCTCAGCCACATCTGCATCTGTGTGCATCTTATAAAGATTCATAGACAAGTGCTTTGGCCAATCACTGTGTGTCAGTTGCTGGCTCCAATTTAGTGATTCCACAGATGTCAGATCTATCTTGTCTCTTGTGGAGAATACCAGAGGATAAGCAAAAACTCTGTGGCAGCAGCTCTGTCGACACATACGACAACTTAAATGTTAGCTAGGGCTTCCCAGCCCTCAAAAATATGATAAGATTACTAGGAAACCTTGTGCAGAAAATCTTAAACCTCATCAAATTTCTGCTAAGACTAGAGAATTACTCCCATCTCCAATTTCTATAGTTTTACATATGCTTGTCTTTCATATCATGTGTTTTTTATTCATCCCAAATATAAGTGTCCACAAAGTTCTCAAAAAGCATACAATAAATTTTGTAAACTTTACTGACAAATGGAAAGTATGGAGAAAGTGGGCTACAGCCCCCTGGCCTCTAAATACAGACATCCCTCTCTTATCCCTCTCATTCCTATACCTCCTCCCACTCAGGATACAAAACAAAAATTCTCATCAACTAGAGAGTTGATTCATCCTTTTCCCTGCATGCTGATATTATCTGACAGTCAGGTTACAATGACTCATGTCCTTTATTAAATGAGCTTATCAAGAAATCAGTCTCAAAGAAATACAGTGTCTACTGTAGGAGAAATTCTTATAAATGTGATGTTCTCAACCTTATTACCTGTAATACATATAAATGAAAAATCACAAGTAGTCAGTATAAGTATAAAAATCTTTACATATATGACAACTCCGAGGCATTTGCTGGAAAACTAATAGATCTCAAAAGAGTCTGAGGAAAGTCAAGAAAGAAGTTTAAGCCCTGGCCGGTTGGCTCAGTGGTAGAGCGTCGGCCTGGCATGCAGAAGTCCCGGGTTCGATTCCCGGCCAGGGCACACAGGAGAGGCGCCCATCTGCTTCTCCACCCCTCCCCCTCTCCTTCCTCTCTGTCTCTCTCTTCCCCTCCCGCAGCCGAGGCTCCATTGGAGCAAAGATAGCCCGGGCGCTGGGGATGGCTCCTTGGCCTCTGCCCCAGGCGCTAGAGTGGCTCTGGTCTTGGCAGAGCATCGCCCCCTGGTGGGCAGAGCGTCAGCCCCTGGTGGGCGTGCCGGGTGTATCCCGGTCGGGCGCATGCGGGAGTCTGTCTGACTGTCTCTCCCCATTTCTAGCTTCGTAAAAAAACAAAAAAAAAAAAAAAAAAAAAAAAAGAAGTTTAACTCATGATTTCTGCCTCCAAAGAACTTACTGATATGTTGGACTGACAAAACTGGCCCCAAGTTTGGTAGGCTGCTTTTTTCACTATATTTATCTCTTTTGAAGCTAAATTTACTCAGCCTTCTTATGCCAGAAATATTACAGACTAAATAACCTGAGAACATTCTCTCTAGAGAACACTTACTTGTAAATATTGTTAATGCATGACTGAGCTCACATGATATTACAGGAACACCTATAATAACTATGATGTTCAGATGCCCACTTTGACATTTAAGTGTTTATAAAACATAGTTCCAATTTGTCTCCTAGCAATGGACACCAAATAGAATAAGAGTCTTGTTACAGAGTGATCATTATTACCTTGGAATCATGTTTTCATGAGATTTCTTCTAGAAAAATAGTGCTGGCCTCTCTCTGCCCTATTCCCAGACTCTGCCCCAGGTTGGTAAAATTTGGAGGAAGAAATGGAATATGACCTGAAGACATTCAACCTCTGCTTCTCCGCTGAGAGGTATTTTCAAGTTTTCTCTCAGTGTGGTTGGTATGAGTAACCTGAAGAGCAGACCCAAAATGATCTAGTCATGCAATTGCTGTAATATATTTAGAAGAAAGATAAAGCATTTGGAAGCCCACTATTAGTGCACATCTAAAACCACAACTCCAGTTGGCTTTATATGTATAAAACGGATAATGCTATACCTCCCTCTCACTCACTTCCTCCACCCTTCCTCCCCTGGTTGATTTATTGTTATGTTCTAAATTCTGGGCATCAGAGTAGAGTATGAAGACAAGGGTTAGCTACTGCTCTCTCCAAAATGTCAACATGATATAATGCAGATTCATAAAAAAACACTTAATTTACTGTGACTATGAACACATCAATGATCTGATGACTGGTTCAACGTACCCTGGAATTTCCCAAGGCTATAGGCTCAGTCAAGTATCTTGTATTTACAACCCAGCCCTAGCTCCACATGATCTTCCACTACAAATTACTCTTCAATTGGATATTTGCCATGTTTAGTCACCTAGGGTAATTAGAAGATCCATTTTCTGTTTAGAGAATTCCATAAATTCTAAGGTGAGATGTCAGTAGGCTCTTCTTTAGTAAACCAAATCCATCAGCATCTAAACCTGGCTCTTTAACTCTTCTGAAATGCTGTAACTTTTGCAATATCTTTTAATTGATTTCTTTGCTACTTAAACTGCAATAGATTCTGTTAAACAAAGCAAAGAACCCAGACAAATTCTTCAAACTTTTCCAGGTAGAGTTAGCCATAACTACCTCATCTTCACCAGTTACAATGGTCTTCATTAACCTGTGGCTTTGCTCCTTATAATATCATTACATTCAAGGGAGAAACCTTTAACTAAAGTTCACTGTATGCTAGATATTTAATTTTTCAATTATTAGAGCTTCCCATCTCCTACTAAAACTTCTAAAAAATACCTCAATCCCCTAAGCTTCTTATTTGAACTTTGAAAACACAAACTGTCTCTACTGCAGCTGCCCTTACTTATCAGAGACTGCTTTTCTAAGAGAACAAAGGAGCTAATCTTAATTGAGTAGGCATAGTGGGTTTTACACTGAGATAAATGATTTATACACTGAGATAAATGAGTTTACCATTCTAACTCCAAAAAATAATGTTTTCTAATTTCCTATTTTACAGAGGAGGAAAACAAGGCTCGCAGAAATTATATAACTTTCTGAGAGTCACAGAGCCAGGATGGCACACAAGTCTGTTTTTTTTTTTTCTTCACTACACTGTGCAATAGAGATCTCATTTTTAGATCTAGCTTATAAAATATTGAGTACTATGTCAGGTAAAATATGTTGTATTTCAGGCAAAAGTCTCAGGGCATGGTACCCATGGGACTATGGGAGAGCAGAAAAAGGTGAAAAAACCCAGAAGCTTGAATGAGCTCACACACTGGGATAGGATAGAATATGCCTGGGAAGTGGGTCCTTAGGAGCAAGCTCCTAGTACAGCACTCAACACACAGCAGCCTCATGCACGTTGCAGAAAATGGTTTGTATTATTTTAATGATGGTCACTTGAGCAATTTCTGTCGTAGCAAGAAACTTGAACTCTAACCATTCATAAGCCATAAATGGACCATGAGGTCACTTCTCCTGATTCATTAAAAATTATTATGTATCAAGAATAATCATGTCCAAAGAATAATTTGTTGTTGGGATAGCTGACCATCAGTATCAGGGATCAGCCACTGAGTCTTGAGATCATAGAGGAATAAAATTCCTAAAAGGGAGGAAATACCTAGAAAATCAGAATGGAAAGTAAGTTGTAACCTAATGGTAGGATCTTAGGCACAATATAGGCAAGAATTGGGAACCACACATATGCTAGATTCTATATCTAAACTAATTGAAATTTTAATAATGTTCCCTCCACTTAGTTTTATGCTTTTAGAATTTCATAGATAATAGCAGAAATTTTAATAATGTTCCCTGCACTTAGTTTTATGCTTTTTAGAATTTCATAGATAATAGCAGAGTCTTAGATTCAAGAAGAAGATATACACATGGTTCTCTTCGTTGTGTTTCATAACTTTCCAGTAAACTCACTGTCAAAACATAGTACTGAATTTTACGTTCAATTCTGCTTCCAACTCTTAATGTATCTCCCATGGCCAATGTAGTTTTTGTTTCCTTATGTTTTATTTTATTTTATTTTATTTTATTTTATTTTATTTTATTTTATTGAGGTGGGGTGGAGAAGAAGAGAGAGAAGAGAGAAAGATGGGAGGGGGAGAAAGCAGTATCAACTCTCATATGTGCCTTAACCAGACAGGCCCAGGGTTTCAAACTGGTGACTTCAGTGTTCCAGGTCAACACTTTATCTACTGCACCACCACAGGTCAGGCACCAGTGTGGTTTTTAAACCATATATCACAATATTATCTTATCAAACTATTGAAATTGTTCTGATTTTGTAGTGGGGAGAGCAAATTTATTTCATTTTAAATCATTTGAATATTGGTTTTATATTTGGAATTGGTCAATTATCATCAGGATAATGACTGGCTACCATGAGTAGAGTAATCATTTTGAAGAACATATTTGTGCTTTCTAAAATAAATATGCACCTACTATATTGCTGTCATGTGTGCAATTTGAGATGACTGTGGGCCTCCTTGTGGTCAATATGTGTTACTCTAATAATTTGTTATGCTTTTTTAGATTTTCTAAGTATCAGTCAAATTTCCATGCAATTATGGGTGTCAAAACTCAATCAGGAATTAAACTGAATGCTTAATCATTGTTTTATCAAATGGTTGAGATTTTTCTAGAGTAAATTGATTCTTATCATCCCACTCCCAGTATTACATGTACACACATAGCTCCCAATCACCTATCTTATACTATTCCCTTCTTTTCCTACTCCTTTCTGGATGTGTAGTGATTTCTGCAGAAATTACCTACATAAACCCAAACCTAAGACACACATATACTTCCCCTTGGTACCTATCACACTCTAATTTTATCCTGGATTATATTATGAAAATAATAATAATAAACTAAAAAACATACCTACAAAAATTATCTAGACCAGAGGTGAGGAATATTTGTCTAGAGTTTCAGGTAATCAACATATTAGGTTTTGTGGGCCAGACAGTCACTATCTCAATTACTCAACTTTGTTGCCATAGCACAAAAGCTGCATAAACAATAACCAAATGAATGCAGCTATATTCTAATAAAACTTGATTTATAGAAAACATTGGTGAGCAGATTTAGCCTGTAGGTCATCATTTGCTGACCTCTGACTTAGAAACAGTCTGCAAGAACACTGCAGCCTAACTATAATCAAATTTACAAGATGATTTTGACTAGGGCTCAAAGATTCAAATCAAAAGTGCCAATTATTCTACACTTAAAGACTGTCAAATATAATGGGGCCAGATGCATCTCTGAGGGCACAACAGGGGTTGATAAAATCAGATTGACAATCATAGATGTGATTCCTCTCTTATAACTCCCACTACCACTCTATACTACTCCTGATGAACTTAAGGAGAGGGAGGAGAAGGGGAGGCAGAGAGGATATTTCAATACAAGCATAAAGCCTTTGATTTCATAGGGAGCAAATGTTAGTGTGGAGAAAACAAATGTCCTTCTGGGTAAAGTGAGGAAGCATTTCCTTGTCCTCAAGTCATGTGTTATGGTAAGAAGCTCTAGCTCAACTGCTCACAAATATTTGAGGTACTGAGAGGAAAGGAAGCTGATCACTTCTTTCCCTGGCTGGATAACTTGTGACCTACAGAATCCTGAGTTCCAACCTTGTGCCCTAATTACAGTGATTATACAGAGGTGATTCCTGGGAACACTTGATGTATAACCCTTGCTTTTGGAGGAAGTAGGTAAATATTGAGCTCAGTGTCCATTTCTAGTCTCTGTCTAAGGTCTTGAAATGTGTTGGAAAACTTGAATCAAAAGAAACAGAAAAGAATCAGTTAATATTCTAGTGAAAAATTACAATCTTCCTCTCCATCACAATTCTAGTTCTTAGAAGCCTTCCCTCAAAATCTGCTGATGAGGAACTTGACATTTCATGTGTAGGGACATAAACATTAGAAGAGGTAGAAAGCACAAGAAAACACCAGGGCCATCAAGTTTATTAAGCAGACAATTTAACCAAGAATGACTTGGAGACATGTCCCATGGGTGAGACTGAAGAAAAATCAACCAGTCCTCTCTGAATGGTTTCTCAGAAATGAAAGAAATGGGGTAATACTCAACACTCCTCCCAAAGAAACTTACATACTTCTTCTACAAAGACAATCACAGAGGTAAATTAGGATCTACTAGCAAAAGATGAATTCAGACAGACTGACATTTTCTCAACCAATAAAAACACCATTATAATAAAAATAATTTTCTCTCATGTCTCTCTGACTCCAATTTAGTCAATAGCAAAAATATTAGAAATGTGTTTATCATGGTTGACTCTGCCTTTCCCTTTACTCCAAGCAGAGACACAAATCAAGTTTATAGTCAAGGGAGGGAAGAAAGATAAATTTAAATTCACTTTGACGCTAAACTTTCAAAATGACCTAAATTTTTATTAATTAAAGGAGAAATAAAAATTGTTAAAATTCACAAGCTGTTAAGAGGTGTAAAAGAACATATGCTGCATATTACGCTTGGAAAAATTAAAATTAAAATATGTATTTCATATTTGATTTTAATAGACCAGCTCTATATATAACCCACAGAGTGATGGCCTGTTTACTCAGAATGCTTAAACAGATGATAAGATAATTTACAGAATACTTGTTTCAAAAACAGGAAAAATGTTAGCTATAGTGACAATTACTCTATACATTTTATGTAGTTCAACTCTTAATATTGATCCAAATTATGTCTAGTTTTTGTATGTTTCTTCATTTAAAAAAAACTGAATTATTTCTGCTCCACCCACTTACCATGAATTATAGAACATCCAGAAAATATTTCCCTGGAAAATTTTATTTACATATGTCACTAACACCTCAAGCCAGAAGCAAGAAGCAGACTTTGAAATATGGGCATGCTTAAAGTAGCACTGCATTCTCAAACTATAATAGTAGCTGATTCTGTGACTGTCTAATAAAGGCAACAATATCGTCACGTACCAAGTTGATGGGCGTATCATAACCATTGGCTATTCAGTATGTGCTAGTTTACAATGAAATTTTTTCAATTACCATGGGATTAGTTATTCAATATGAGGGCAGTAAAGGAACCAGACTTTTTTTTTTTTTTTTCTGAAGCTGGAAACGGGGAGAGACAGTCAGACAGACTCCCGCATGCGCCCGACCGGGATCCACCCGGCACGCCCACCAGGGGCGATGCTCTGCCCACCAGGGGGTGATGCTCTGCCCCTCCGGGGCGTCGCTCTGCTGTGACCAGAGCCACTCTAGCGCCTGGGGCAGAGGCCAAGGAGCCATCCCCAGCGCCCGGGACATCTTTGCTCCAATGGACCCTTGGCTGCAGGAGGGGAAGAGAGAGACAGAGAGGAAGGAGGGGGGGGTGGAGAAGCAAATGGGCGCTTCTCCTATGTGCCCTGGTCGGGAATCGAACCCGGGTCCCCCACACGCCAGGCCTACGCTCTACCGCTGAGCCAACCGGCCAGGGCCAAGGAACCAGACTTTTTAAATATTATGTGACTATGAAGTATCTTATCTCATAAAATCCTTTAACCAAACATTTCTGCTTTCACTAACAATGTCAATTCCACTTAAAATATGACATATCAATTATATATTGTGTCCAGCAAGGAAGTGAAAAATCTTATAACATAATTTTATTTGTTTTTTTTATTATTCTAAGAAACAATCTTAACATAAAATGTTTTCCTGAGGACATGTGGGGAAAAAGAAACAGTATGTTAAAGACTCAGAGGTATGTAAAAGCAAAAATAATACAATCTTATTTTTCAACATAACTCAATATTATATGAATCCAAAATAAAAATAAATATTCTAGAAGTTTGAGCACACCTACAGACTGTGTTCTAGTGTGTGAGAAAAGAACAATAATGTATTGAGTAATCTGATAGGTCAGTGTCTACTGAGTACTTAGCATAAATATACAGAAAACAGATATCAAGAAACAAAAAAGCAAACAACTTTAGCTACAGATGTAAGCACCAGGTAATACAAAAAAACCATAGTGATAATTAGTTAGCATGAGATTTCAATTAAAGGTGGTGGATTAAACAAGTGTTTATTTCTATATTTTTCTAAATCCTCATTAAAACAATATTTATTTAAAAATATAAAACAACATGGACAAAAACAACAGGAAAGATGATGTCAAATGATAGCAGATTAAAAATAAAAAGCAAAATTTTTTTTTTTTTTTTTTTCATTTTTCTGAAGCTGGAAACAGGGAGAGACAGTCAGACAGACTCCCGCATGCGCCCGACCGGGATCCACCCGGCACGCCCACCATGGGGTGACGCTCTGCCCACCAGGGGGCGATGCTCTGCCCATCCTGGGCGTCGCCATGTTGTGACCAGAGCCACTCCAGCGCCTGGGGCAGAGGCCAAGGAGCCATCCCCAGCGCCCGGGCCATCCTTGCTCCAATGGAGCCTCGGCTGCGGGAGGGGAAGAGAGAGACAGAGAGGAAGGCGCGGCGGAGGGGTGGAGAAGCAAATGGGCGCTTCTCCCGTGTGCCCTGGCCGGGAATCGAACCCGGGTCCTCCGCACGCTAGGCCGACGCTCTACCGCTGAGCCAACCGGCCAGGGCTAGAAAGCAAAATATTTAAGGATAGCTGGATTATCAGAACCAAAATACACACACACACACACACACACAGTTGCCTGCAGATGAGTAAGTCAATCAGAATCAAACTCATAGTCACAGTTTAATTCAAAGACTGGAAACTACAGGATCTCTGAAGAAAATGGAGTGGGTTCTGTCTCAAAACAGAAGACCACTTGTCATCTATGCTGGCAGACACTAAGAAACTGAAGACCAGGCACAACTAAGTGTGAGGCAGCATCACTGAAAAGATTATGATTAATTATAACTGCTGATTGTGAAGAGTGAAATCCCCAAATTCCCTATGCAACTCCCAAACCACTGACAGCCAGAGATATACTTTCAAGGCTAGAAATTTTATTTCTAAGAAGTCTGGCTCAAAATGAAATAAAAAATTTTTAAATAGTTTTATCATATCAGGACCTGGCCCAGTGAATTGCATCTTGCCCACTGTGTCCCTCCCTGTGCTGTTGATAGCACTACTGATGTACATGATTTACTTTGTTCCAGAGGTAGCACTTTCTAGCAGAAGTAGTTAAAGCCATTTCTTGATTTGTCATATCCCTTTTCCTTTGCCATGAGACTTGGCAGACCTATCAGTTATGACAGACTACTGTGTCCCATATTGAAGACTATATGGAGCAGAGCCACAGTAGAGCAGCTTTGGACAAGTGGCATGATGAAAAATAAGGGTATGACTTGCAAGAAAACAGAACCACTCAACTATTTAAGAATCCAGTACAAAAATAAAAGATATAAAACATTTTCAGATAATGAAAAGGGGGAGGGAGAGAGGTGTCATACAAATAGTTTTGTGAAAGGCATCAGATTACTCAACTGTAACAAAAAGAAAAGCTAGAAGACAGTGAATCAAAGCCTTGAAAATCTTGGTGGAACATCGTTTCCAACTTTGATGACTGTATCCAGCCAAACTATTCATTAAATGTGACAGAGAGATACATTTTCAGACAATATGTCAGAAAAACTATACCTCCTATGAACCATGGGAAACTTCAAGAAGATGCATCCCACCAAAATATCATAATGAACCAAGAAAAAGAAAGACAAAGTGTTACATAGTAAAGAATTTGAACTTTGCTCTTGGGAGGAAAAGTAAATCCTTGGAATTTCCCAAATTACAGTCTTTGTTAATCATGGATCCCTTAGATCACACGCCAGTCTATGTTAATGAAATGATTAAGTATGAGGGGCTGGTCAATGGAAAGGCCAGTCATGTAATCAAAGGATACAGACTTTGAGCCAGTCCACCCTCCTGGGAGGGGAAGGGGGCTAGAAAAGGAGTTAAATCATGTGGCCAATGGTTCAGTCAATTATGCCTACATAGTGAAACTCCAATAAAAACTCTATGCATCAAGACTCACTGGACCTTTCCGGTTGGTGAACACTTTGATGTATTTGGAGGGTACCACACACTGATTTCATGGAAAAAGGGTATGGAATCTCTGTGGTTGGGACCCTCCCAGACCTTCTTGCCTATTGTTTCCTCTATAATTAAAATATAATTGTAAGAAAAGTAGTTTTCTGAATTCTTTGAATCATTCTAGCAAATTATTGACTCAGAGGGTATCATGAGAACTCTTGAACTTGTAAAGAATTGGTAAAACTTGTGGGTGGACTGGAGAACCCCCGAAGTTCAGCTGGTGTCTGAAGTAAGAGCAGTTGGGGACCATGTCCTTTAAATTGTGAGGTATGTGTTAACTCTGAATAGTTATCAGAAATGTATTGCAGTATACCAGCAGTTGGTGTCGCAATACATGAAATCCAGGAAACACAAGAGCCAACATAGGAAAAGATGAAAATGTCGAAGTTGGTTATGTGAGGAAGCACCTGATTAATAGGTTGAAGAAAGCTTCCAGAGAAATGATCCCAAAGTTTAGGATGAAGGAGGGCTCCACGATAAACAAAACTGCTAGATGGCCAGATGGTGGTGGTCATATTTAAAAGATATTTTTGAGCCTGACCTGTGGTGGCGCAGTGGATAAAGCGTCGACCTGGAAATGCTGAGGTTGCCAGTTCGAAACTCTGAGCTTGCCTGGTCAAGGCACATATGGGAGTTGATGCTTCCAGCTCGTCTCTCCTCTCTCTCTCTCTCTCTCTCTCTCTCTCTCTCTCTCTCTCTCCCTCTCCTCTCTAAAATGAATAAAAAAAATTAAAAAAATAAAAATAAAAAAAATTAAAGATATTTTTGACTCTCTGATAAATTTTTATTGGATTAGTGAAATTACAGTAAAAACCAAGCAAATAATAAAAGACACTTAATCACTCTAGGTAAATTCTAAAATTACAGAAAATAAAAATCATAATATACTGCTTCTCAGTTCTAAAAATAAAAGCATAAAATTTAAACATCCTCCAATTTTGTAAATATGGAAGAGTAAATGTTTGTTTGATAGAAAATGAATGTTCATCTTCCATAATCTTATTAGTAAGTCAATCTATAGTCCAGAAATAAAAATTCAAAATATAGTATAAAGCATATTATTTATAAATATGAAAAGTATAAACCATAAATAGTAGTAAAAAAGTTGAAAGTTACTGCCTCTGGGAAATGAGACTCAGAGATATGTTAGAGAGATTTTATAATCTGCTTCTCTGTAAAGATCTAAAATTCTTTGGTGATTGAGAATTTAGAAGTTAGAAAATTTTAATTTAGAAAGGCATAATGGTACAAAAGATAATATATATTTCATTGCACATCCAATAGAGTTTGGAGCAATACCCTATATTCAAGTATATTAAAAGTTCTGAATTTGAGGCTTCACAGTTCATGGATTACAAAAATGAGAATTAGAATTAGGTTCATGTAACTATAGGTAAAGTTTTGTTATGATATTAGTGTTTAAATTGTTTTATTTTTTAAGTGTTTAAAAAAATTGATTTGGAGAGAAGAATTTTTGTGTGTTTGATTGAAACATTTGTTCTTAAAATCATATGCATGCTATCATTTGATTACACTACAGATACATTTTTCAAAAGAAGATAGGTAAAGTGTAAATCATGATATAATTAGAAAAAAACAAAATTGAAAATGCCCAGCTACTCATTTTCAGACAAACACAAAGGTTGATAAAATACAGTTGGTAAAGTAACGCCAGGAAAGACAGTAGAAAATGTTTTGAGTTTTGTGGCCTTGATACTAAAGAAGCCAGATAGAGTGAACCAATTTAGTTAGTACAGGGGGTCCTCAGGTTACGACTCAGTTCCTTTTCTGTGATTGTGACGTAACTCGAATTTTGGTGTAAATTGAAACACATCCTAGCCTAACAAACAAACTCTTGTGCTTTTACACAGTCCAAAGTGGTGCAGGTAAGCATACTGGGGGACACCAACTCCCTTACTCACATGCCATGTTACTGCGCATTTTTCTGCCATGCGCAACCAAATTAGTTCGCCCCGTAGTCCGTAAGTACGACGCTAATGGTGTAAGCCAAAACACTCATGTCTCAGTTTTTTAAAGTTTTTATGGGAATGAGTGTAGTAAACTTGAAACATCGTATGTCGAGACTATCATAACCCGAGGACCCCTGTATGAGGATAGAAAAACAGATGATAGATTGATGACTGTGTAAAGGTATATTTTTAGAATAATATAATAAATTCAGTTTACTGTCAAAGAAAATTTATAACATTACTGTAAGTTAAGTTACACTATATTAAGTTTGTAAGAGTTTGATGATTAATATATAGAGAGGATTTGAATGACTTTACTGTGGTCGAGAGCAACCTTGTCTCAAAGAATATTTTTTTCTTTTCAATTTAGTTTATTGGGGTAACACTAGTTAACACAATTATACGGGTTTCTGGTGCACAATTCTACAACACATCATCTGTACAATGTATTGTGTATTCACCACCCCAAGTCAGGTCTTCTTCCATCGCCATTTATTTCCCTTATACCTTCCTCTATCTACCCTCACCCTCTCAAAAAGTTTTACTTCACGATTTTAGTCTTTTGAGATAAATAATGTGCAAGAAATTATTCACTTAGCAGGCCTGAGATGCCTAAACCCTGAACATCTCCAAGAAATGCCCTCTTTTGAGGACTAGCTCTTAACTTGGCTCACAATTGGTGAGCTCTGAGGTTTTAGAAGGTTTTGCCTGGCAAGAGTGTTTTTATATGCCTGCATCCTTGGGCTCTGCTGGACAAATTTGACCAGATAGTTTACGCTAACAATGTGATTTATGTAAACACCTGTGTGTTTTTTTGTTGTTCTGTTTTGTTTTGTTGTTCTGGAGTTTGAGTAGCAGAGCAGCTGCACATATGTTACATGTAATGTCTGCCTGAATGACCACCAGTTAAAAGCCCTGGCACCAAGGCTCAGGTGAGATTCCCTTGTTGCTGACATCTTGTGCATGCTGGTACACATCACCGATGAGAGAATTAAATGCATCCTGTGAAACTCCACTTGAACGGAACACTTACAAGCCTGAACCTGGTTTCTCCCAGACCTTCCTCCGATGTACCTCCGGCCCTTTGCAGATTTTCATCTTCATCTTTTCCATTTCAAACTGTAACCTTTAGTATATATAAGCGCTTGTAAATCCTCTGAGTCTGTCTAGTAAATCACTGAGTCGGAGGGTAGTCTTGTGATGTTAAAGATTATACTGAAATACTGAAATTCAGCATTTATTAAGTGTGTATGTGTTTCCGATGCTAGAAGACTAGGTTAATAGGACTTCTCTCTTTTGTTAAAGTTACCATCTATTGTTACCTTTGTTTATTATAAATTTATTTTTAAATATTTTGTTATTTACATATTGGTAGCCTAGTTGGAGTATAAAACTCTGTTATTGAAACTGGAGTGATCTATGAGCTCTACCTGCTTCATTCTAATGTCATCTAAACATAGCCGTTACCTCACCAATCTTCTGGCTAAAATTTAATCCTGAGTTTCGCTGAACCGTAATATGTAAAATGTACTACTGTATATCGGAGAAACCATTAACCCCTTTCAGCTGCTTCCAGAAAAGACAGTCTAGCAAGTTTCCCTTTTGCTACAAGTAAGGTAAAATTGGTAGCAGCCAGGACCAAGAACAAATAAATACACATTTGCTGCAACTAACTCGGTGCTTTTTGGAAGACTGACCAAAATAAGGTATCTAGAAAGGTCATTTTAAAATCAATAAAGATGTTAGTTTTATTACCATTACTATGCATTTATGGATTAGAGCACTTGCCAACGTGTTCAAATGGTTTATTTCACTCACATTTGACTCCCTCTTTGGTTATATAATAAAGAAAGGATCATCTGAGATTTGTGTCTGGCTGATGGCCCAGTGACAAGGGAGAGGATTTCCAGAGTAATATCCTGCTTAACAAGGAGCACAGGATCTGCAGTGAGGCTCTCCCAACGCCAGTGTCAACAAACTTCTCTTGAGGAGTGTGTTATCAGATAACTAGAATGGACCACATTCCCAGTGGAATTTCTAATTTGAAGAATAATTAGAACAAATTCTTTCTGGCTAATGAGCCTGTGTTTTCAAGGTTGTGCACAAAGTGGAGGGAGACTAAATATTCTTGTGTGTAAACAAAGCTGCATCTGCTGTAATCATTAACTGAACACCCTTTTCTAATACATAATTGGTGTTTTATATTTCCGTCTCTGAGCTGCCACCGCCGCCAAGCCTGCCCTGCCCCTTGCTGTGCTGTCTGATCCTTCATCCTCTTCTTGCAGTGACAAGGAGCAAGACCGCAGAGAGAGCACCAAGGCTCTTCATTCTTGTTATTTTGTCAAAAGTCAGTTTCTATGAAAATGTATGATACCTGTAGAAAAAGATTACCATAACCTGTAGGAAGTGTACCTGGAAAACAATTTTCTAAGTAAAATAAATGTTATATTTTCCTAGAGAAAAATAAATAGTAAACTATAACTTGGAAAATAAAGAAAGACTCTGTGTGCTCTATAAATCACCTTCTCTTTTTTTTTCACCTTATGCCTCCCATCTAGAAGTATCTCAGCATTGGAGAGGACAGTTCAACCTGCCCTCCTTGGCAGGGAAATATGAAGCTAGCCCTTATGACAGAGAAGAAAATATTGGCATGACCAAAAATATAGAGACCAACAAGTAGCAGTCCTCTGATTTCCCTCTTTTTCCCTTAATATTCTCTCCTGTATTTTTGCTCTCTTGTCCTATTTGCAACCCACAAGAGTTAATAAAAAATGAAAGTATTATTGTGGGAGAACAGAGACTATTACTAAATGCAAATTTAGTGAAGAAATATGATCTGGATTGTTTCCATCAACAAGGACTTTTCTTATTTAAATGAACAGTAACCTAAGAAAAACAAAAGACAGTTCATTTTTAATTTTTCTCCACTTGTGAGAATATATCCAAAGAAACCTGAAACACTAGGTTGAAAGGATATATGCACCTTCTCCTGACCAGGCAATGAAGCAGTAGAGTGTTGACCTGGGATGCTGAGGACCTAAGTTCAAATCCCTGAGGATGCCAATTTGAGTGCAGGTTCACTGGCTTAAGCTTGAGCATGAAAGCATAGAAATGACCACATAGTTGCTGGCTTGAAGTCCAAGGCCACTGGCTTGAGCAAGGGATCACTGGTTCAGCTGGAGTCCCCCAATCAAGGCATATATGAGAAAGCAATCAATGAACAACTAAGGCGCCACAACTCCAAGGTGATGCTTCTCATCTTCACTCACTACCTGTCTGTCTCTCTGTCTCTCTTTCTCTTGCTAATATGCATATGTGTATATATATATATATCTAATATATATATATATGTGTATATATATATCAATATATACATATGTGTGTATATACATATATATGTATATATATTATATATTACTGTTACTGTGCATATATATATATATGCACTCCTATCTTCATTGCAGCATTATTTACAACAGCCAAGATTTGAAAGCAGCCCATGTGTCCATCAGTAGAAGAGTAGATAAAAGAGCTGTGGTACATTATGCAATGGAATACTACTCAGTCATAAAAAGAAGGGAATCTTACCTTCTGCGGATGGACTAAAGAGTATAAGCCCGTCAGAGAAAGACAACTACTGTATGATTTCACTAATATGTGGAATCTAATGAACAAAATAAATTAACAAACAAAGTAGAAATAGATTTATAGATATGGAGAACAAACTTACAGCTCTCAAAAGGGAGGGGGTTGGGGGCCGAGTTAAAAAGGTAAAAGGATTAAGCAAAAAAAATAAACCTATCTTCATAGACACAGATAAGAGTGTGGGATTGCAAGAGGGAAAGAAGGGTGAGAGGAGATGGAAGAGTTAAAGGGGGGGGGATAATGGTGTCAGAAGGAGACTTGACTTGGGGTGGTGAACATATTGTACAATACAATATACAGATGATGTATTATATAGAATTGTATACCTGGAACCTATGTAATTTTATTAACCACTGTCACCTCAATAAATTCAATAAAAATATTTTGAAAAAAGAAAGAAAATCAACTTTCTTCAACATGATTATACAGAAGTATAAAGCCAATGCTAAATATGTTACTGATTTCATTTTTCTGTTCCTATAGTCTGTGACAAAATTAGAATCTCATTTTGCTTCCAAAAATAATTTATTTCCTCTTTTAATTTGCATCATATTTATCCATTCAACAATAATTTATTGGGTGTTGTGTCTTCTATGATTCATACCCTCTTCTAGGTACTAAAGATCCAGCATTTAGGAAAACAGACCAAACACTATCATGGTAGAATTTACGTTCTAATGGAAAAGATTAGATAACGCACCAAATGAATTGACATACTAAATAATATACTTGGTTGTAACAAGTGCTTCAGAGAGAAAGAAAGGATTATGTGCTAAAGAGAGAGAGAGAGAGTACATGCAGTCAGAGAAGTAAGGGAGCTCACCTTTACTAAGGGTGAGCCATCATTATGACTCCGGCTTTTAATCTGAATGAAATGAGACAGCCATTGAGCTGTTCAAAAATATGTAATATTATCTCAATTAAGATTTTTAAAAAGATTACTGTGACACGAAATCATAGAAAGAAATAAAATTATTTGCAATCTCGATTTCTTTTCCCTTTTCACAGATTCCTTCATGCTGTGAAGTGGAAAGTTATGAAATGGGCCAGCAGACCAATTTAAGGGGGAGGCAAGCAAGCCATTTAGAAGCAATATTTCAGAGATAAAAGGCTGGAGGATATAAAATGCCAGTGTAATTATTCCATCTCTATTACCTTCCTCAAGAGGACTCCCTTATTTTCCACTTCTAACTTCACTTCACTCATCAACTGGGTGGCCTCATACCTCAAAGGCACCTGTCATCAGGAACCTTCAGTGGTCACCAATGTCACAGACACATTATCTGTCTCCTCACCTCTGCTTCAGCCAAGTTTGCTTCACTTTATTATAGTTCCCTTTAATGTAACAATTTTCTAAGGTGCTATTTTAGAGACTTCTCTCACTTCAGTTGCACAAATATTCTGAAGTACAGACAGTGCTTTTACCTCTCCATAGATGTTCTTCAAAGCAGAAGGGATCTGAAGATGGCACGATCTAAATTGCTAAAATGTAGGATAAAGACATGCAGGACAATTTGTCAGCCTGTAGAAACATTATAGGAAATAAAACCATTATATTAATTAACTAATTAGTAAAGCCTTTATGGATAGATTAATCCATCTACATGCAGTCACTATCCTGGAGTTCTAGACTTGGACATACGCACTCCCAGCTACTTAGGAGCTCATAGGCCAGTGAAGTAGATAGACTATAAGCAGACAAAAGTATAGATCAGAGGGCTACAGGCAGAGATAGAAATACATAGCTTTAGTAACTTATTTATCCATGGCAGAAGAAAGCAGGAAGTTGTTCAGGGAAAGATTAATTCTGAATGAAATTTAAAATACGGGTTAAAGACAGAACAATTTCCATGAGGCATTAGACAGCTTAAAGAGTCATATGGACTGAACTGTGCTCCTCTAAACTCAGATGTTAAAAGTGTTAACATCAAATGTGACTTTCTTTAGATGGCAGAAGGACTTTTAAAAAGGTAGATAAGGTTAAATGAGGTCATAAGTGAGGGACCCTAATCCAGTAGGGCTGATATCCTTACAAAAGATGAAGGGACACCAGAGACATTGCCTGCACAGAGAAGAGACCATGAGAGAACACAGAGAGAAGATGAGTGTCTTTCTGCAAGATGACAAGAGAGAAACCAAAAATTTCTGCTGTTTAAGCTACATGATTCGTGGCATTTTCCTATGGCAACCTGAGTTGACTTAAAATGGAGTAAAAATAGGCAGGACTTCAGTAAATAAGATGAATGTAGAAAAAGACTTAGAAATAAGAATTAGCTAGCCTTATCTCTGGAGAGATTGATAGTTGTCAAATCATGAATATGGCCTGTGAGTAATTTGGGGCTGGATTCTGAGAGAAATCAGGTCTAAACAACTTTAGAAAAAAGAGTTACTTGCAACTTATTATAGGCCCCCCAATTCTTATGTTGAAACTCTAATCCCCAAATGGGAGGCTATTAGAAGGTGGGGACTTTAGAAGGTGATTGGGTTTAGAACGGTGTTTCCCAATGTGGGGCCCATGCCCCACAGGGGGGCAATTCGATAGTTAAGGGGGGCAATTTGAAAATGGACTCGACATGACTTTAACTCTTTCACCCGGGCCATTTAAATGCAATGCTAGATATCGGTGCCAAATTTAACAAAAAATGCAATTCTTAAATAATTGCGGTAAATAATTATTAAGTATAATTTCATTTGACGAGACCAAAATATCAACTGGGTGATTGGCGTCGTCAAGTAAACTTCGTCCTGGGTTCACCGCAGAGCGTGCTGTCTGCCGCGGGGAACCCCGGACGTTTTAAAAACTCGCTAAACAACGCAGTTATTCTCACCTAATTGGCCCATCGCAACTTCTGTAGTGTTTCACATCATTCAGTTGGTGTTAATTTGAAATAAGTGTCAGTCAAAACTGTTGTAAAAGCTCATTGATTTAATAAATATACATATATATATTGTACAGATATAATTGGTAAGTTACCTGTCTTGTTAATAACAGCTAATATAACAGGTGTGAGGTGGTATCTCATTGTAGTTTTGATTTGCATTTCTCTAATAACTAATAAAGATGAGCATCTTTTCATATATCTGTTGGCCATTGTATATCTTCCTGGGAGAAGGACTCTTCTCATTCATGTCCTCTTCCCATTTTTTTATTGGATTGTTTGTTTGTTGTTGGAGTTTTATGAGTTCTTTGTATATTTTGGATATTAGGCCCTTATCTGAGCTGTTGTTTAAAAATATCATCTCCCATTTAGTTGGCTGTCTGTTTATTTTGTTGTCAGTTTCTCTTGCTGAGCAAAACCTTCTTAGTCCGATGTAGTCCCATTCATTTATCTTTGCCTTCACTTTTCTTGACTTTGGAGTCAAATTCATAAAATGCTCTTTAAAACTAAGGTCCATGAATTTAGTACCTATGTGTTCTTCTATATACTTTATTGCTTCAGGTCTTATATTTAGGTCTTTGATCCATTTTGAACTAATTTTAGTACAAGGGGACAAACTGTAGTCGAGTATCATTCTTTTGCATGTGGCTTTCCAGTTTTCCCAGCATCATTTGTTAAAGAGGCTTTTTTTTCTCCATTGTGTGTTGTTGGCCCCTTTATCAAAAATTATTTGACCATATATATGTGGTTTTATTTCTGGACTTTCTATTCTGTTCCACTGGTCTGAGTGTCAGTTTCTCTGCCAATACCATGCTGTTTTGATTATCATGGCTCTATAATACATTTTGAAGTCAGGTATTGTAATGCCTTCAGCTTCGTTCTTTTTCCTTAGGATTGCTTTGGATATTCGGGGCTTTTTATAGTTCCATATAAATCTGATGATTTTTTGTTCTATTTCTTTAAAAAATGTCATTGGAATTTTGATGGGAATTGCATTAAATATGTATATTGCTTTGGGTAATATGGTCATTTTGATTATATTTATTCTTCCTAACCAAGAACAAGGAATATTTTTCCATCTCATTGTATCTTTTTTGATTTTCCTTAACAATGCTTTGTAGTTTTCATTATATAGGTCCTTTACATTCTTTGTTATGTTTATTCCTAGGTATTTTATTTTTTGTTGTTGTTGCAATTGTGAAGGGGATTTTTTTTTAGTTCATTTTCTAATGTTTCTTTGTTGGCATATGGAAAGGATATGGACTTTTGTATATTAATTTTGTATCCTGTGACCTTAGTGTATTGGTTTATCGTTTCTAGTAATTTTTTTGTGAAGTCTTTGGGGTTTTCAATGTATAGGATCATATCATCTGCAAAAAGTGATACCTTTACTTTTTCTTTTCTGATATGGATGCCTTTTATTTCTTTATCTTATCTGATTGCTCAGGCTAGAACTTCTAGCACTATGTTAAATAAGAGTGGAGAGAGTGGACAACTTTGTCTTTTTCCTGAATTAAGGGGGAAAGTCCTCAGTTTTATGCCATTTAATATGATGTTAGCTGATGGTTTATCATATATGGCCTTTATCATGTTGAGATATTTTCCTTCTATACCCATTTTGTTGAGTGTTATAAACATAAGGTTGTGTTGTATTTTATTGAATGACTTTTCTGCATCTATTGATAAGATCATGTGGTTTTTGTTCTTTGTTTTGTTGATATGGTGTATTACATTAACCGTTTTACGTATGTTGAACCATCCTTCAGATTCTGGGATGAATTCCACTTGATTATGATGTATTATTTTTTAATATGTTGTTGTATTTGATTTGCTAGTATTTTGTTTAGTATTTTGACATCTGTATTCATTAGAGATATTGATCTGTAGTTTTCTTTTTTTGTGCCGTCCTTGCCAGGTTTTGGTATGAGGGTTATGTTGGACTCATAAAATGTATTTGGAAGTATTGCTTCTTCTTTAATTTTTTGGCAGACTTTGAGTAGAATAGGAACCAAGTCTTCTTTGAATGTTTGATAGAATTTACTAGTATACCATCTGGGCCTAGACTTGGGGAGATTTTTAATAGTTTTTCTATTTCCTCCCTGCTAATTGGTCTGTTTAGGCTTTCTGCCTCTTCATGACTCAGTCTAGGAAGATTGTATTGTTCTCAGAATTTATCCATTTCTTCTAGATTGTTGAATTTGGTGGCATATAGTTTTACGTAGTATTCTACAATAATTCTTTGTATATCTATGATGTCTGTGGTGATTTCTCTTCTTTCATTTTGGATTTTGTTTATATAGTCCTTTCTCTTTTTTCCTTGATGAGTCTTGCCAAGGCTTTGTCAATTTTGTTGATCTTTTCAAAGAACCAGCTCCTTGTTCTATTAATTTTTTCTATAGTTTTTCTATTCTCTATCTCATTTATTTCTGCTCTGATTTTTATTATTTCCTTTCTTTGGCTGGTTTGGGGTTGTCTTTGTTCTTTTTCTAGTTCCTTAAATTGTGAAGTTAAGTGGTTTACTTGGGCTCTCTCTTGTTTCTTCATATAAGGCTGAAGTGATATGAACTTCCCTCTTATTACTGCTTTTGCTGCATCCCATAGATTCTGATATGTGATATTGTCATTTTCATTTGTCTGTATATACCTTTTGATCTCTGTGCTTATTTCTTCTTTGACCCACTCATTTTTTAAAAGTATGTTGTTTAGTTTCCACATTTTTGTGAGTTTCCCCTCTTTTTTGCAGTTGAATTCTAGTTTCAAGGCTTTATGATCAGAAAATATGCTGGGTACAATTTCAATTTTTCTGAATTTGCTGATGTTATTTTTATGGCCCAACATATGGTCAATTCTTGAGAATGTTCCATGTACACTAGAGAAAAATGTATACTCTGTCACTTTGGGATGAAATGTCCTGTAGATGTCTATTATATCCAATTGCTCTAGTGTTTCCATTAAGGCCAATATATCTTTATTGATATTCTGTTTGGATGAATGATCTAGAGCTATCAGCAGTGTATTGAGGTCTGCAAGTATGATTGTATTTTTGTCACTTTTTGTTTTTAGGTCAATCTGTAGCTGTCTTACATATTTTGGTGCTCCTTGGTTTGGTGCATATATATTAAGAATTGTTATGTCTTCTTGACTCAGTGTCCCCTTAATCATTATGAAATGACCATTTTTGTCTCTGATTACTATTGCTGTCTGGTAGTCAGCATTATTAGCAATGAGTATTGCTACACCTGCTTTTTTATATGGATGTTATTTTCTTGGAGTATTGTTTTCCAGCCTTTCACTTTTAATTTGTTTTTATCCTTGTTGCTTAGATGTGTTTCTTGTAGGCAGCATACAGTGGATTTTCTTTTTTACTTCATTCTGCTACTCTGTGTCTTTTTATTGCTGAGTTTAATTCATTTACATTTAGTGTAATTATTGACACTTTAGGGTTCCCTATTGCCATTTTATAAATTGCTTTCTGTTAGTTTTGTATCTTGTTTCATTCTTCTCTTTTGTGTTCTATCATTTGTTTTTGTTTGGTTGTAATCCATATTTCTTTCCTCTGTTATAACCTCTTTTAAGTCATGTGCTTCTGCGGTGTTTTTTTCAGGGGTATTTACCATTAAGTAATGAAAAGGGTACCTACCATGTTCATTTTAGTACACTATCTTATTAGTGCTTCTGCACTCCATCGTCCTTTGCTACTGTTAATCTCCATCTTCTCCCCCCCCCCTTTTTTTTTTGTTGTCACAGTTTAAATTTAATTTTATTGTGTTCATGGTGGAGCTTTTACTTGTGGTTTTGTTTTATTTAGTTCTTTGTATCTGGTTGGAAAATCCCCTTTAGTATTTCCTGCAAGTGGGGTTTTCTGATGATAAATTCCCTATTTTCTGTATCTGTGAATGTTTTTATTTCTCCTTTGTATTTGAAGAATAGCTTTGATGGGTATAGTATTCTTGGCTGGAAGTACCTCTCTTTCAGACTTTAAATATTGGGGTCCATTCTCTTCTAGCTTGTAGAGTTTCTGCTGAGAAATCAGATGATTATCTAATAGGCCTTCCTTTATATGTTGTATTCTTCTTTTCCCTGGCTGCCTTGAGAATTTTTCTTTGTCGTTGGTTTGTGCCAATTTCATTATGATGTGCCTTGGAATAGGTTTGTTGTGGTTAAGAAAACTCAGTGTTCTGTTTGCTTCTTGAATGTGAGGCTTTAATTCTTTCCACAGGCTTGGGAAGTTCTCATCTATTATTTGTTTGAGTATGTTCTCCATTCCATTTTCTCTCTCTTCTTCTTCTGATATACCTATTATTCTTATGTTAGTCTTTTTGATGGAGTCAGATAATTCCTGTAGGGCTTTCTCATTTTTTTAAATTTTTGAGTCTCTCTCTTCTCTCTGTTGTACCTCAAGTTGCTTGTCTTCTATGTCACTAATCCTATCTTCTATCTGGCCTGTTCTATTAGCTAAGCTTGTTGCCTCGTTTTTCAGTTCATGTATTGAGTTTTTCATCTCTGTTTGATTTATTTTCATAGTTTCAATTTTCTTGGTAATATATTCTTTGTGTTTGTTGAGTTGTTTTTTGTGCTTCCTAAATTTCCTTTCTGTGTTTTCTTGTATATCTCTGAGTATTTTTAGAATTTCTATTTTAAATTCTCTGTCATTTAACTCCAAGTTTTCCAATCTATTAAATTTTTTCTCCATCAATTTTTCCGCATCTATCTGTGCTATAGCTCTGTCTTTTGTATCTATGATATTTGATTTCCTTTTCCTTAATGGTATCTGAGGGTGGTTTTGTTAATAACACTAATGAGAATTAATAAAGAATAAAAAGTAAAAAAAATTTTTTTTAAATTTTATTTCTGTTTTTTCCTTTTTTTCCCCTTCCTCCTTGAGAAAATATAGTGAAAAACTGTAAATTATATTGTGCTAAATGGAACAAAAACTACCTATAATGGAACACCTGAGTTGGGGAGAGTGATAAAGGGGCAAAAAAGGAGGTAAGGACCCACAAAATGCAAAAAAGGAAAAAAGTAGATCAAGAATAAAGTGATTTGCTTGTAAATGATAGTCGACTGAGAGATATAATGAAAGGGATAAGAGGGAAACAGAAAAAAAATACTATTGTATTAAGTGAAACATAAACTAGATAGAATGGAGAGCCAGGGTTGGGGGGAATGCTAATGAGTTAAAAAGCAAAGTAAAAAGCACCCAAAATGCCACAAAGAAAAAATTTGAGTCCCAAATAAAATAATTTGTTTGTGAGTGAGGATTGAATGAGAGGAAAAGTAAAGGAGAAAAGAAGAAACTAAGAGAGAGGGAGAAAAAAGAATAAGGAAAAAAATAAAAGAAGAAAAAAGAACAAAAAGAAGAGTTAAGGGTTTTGGAGTGTAACCATCATAGAGAGAAAGGAAAAAAACAAAATGGGAAATGTAACACTTATGGGTAATGTAGTTCAAAATGAAGAGAAAAGAATAAGACAAGCAGAGAATAAAAGGACCAAGGTGGAAGAAAAAAAAAAGACAAGAAGATGAAAGAAACAAAAAAAAGTGGAAAATGTTATAAAGTCTGTGTATTTTTCTTGATTTTGAGAGGTTATCTTCTTCTTTTTTCTTTCCTCTCCCTCTTCTGGGTCAGTGGCTCTGTACCCCAGGCTCTGCCCCTGTGACACACATACGTAGAGATCTGCAGTTCATGAGTCTCTATGGCAATGTCAATACTAGGCTTCAGTCTCATTTGTAGTTGGGGCTTGTTAGCATTTGCAGGCTCTGACAATGAGAGAGTCCATTTTCCTGGAGCCTCTGTCCTAGTCTCTCCTTCCTGAATTAGCAGCTTGATGATCCAGCTATGAGGTTGCTGCTGCCTCTGCCAGAGAGTAAGAGGCTCAAAGAGCTGGAAAATCCCCACTCTATCCCCACTCAGCTCAGGGCTCTGGGTAAGGCTCTGTTAGAGCAGCCAGCATAATCAGGCAGGGATGAGAGCCAATTGCTCTCAAGGTGCCTTCTACGAGCCCCCAGGCATGTCCAGTATGCCTAAGCACTCTGTGGGACCACTCTATCCAGGCTTTTTGCACTTTGTAACCTCTTTTGTCTGGGAAAAAGATGCCCTAGTCGCTGCCTGCAAACAGGAGGTCTTAAAAGCTGCCAAGTCCCTCTTTTAAACATACAGCCCTGAGTATGAAAGCTCTGCCAATCAGAGCCACCAGCTTAAGCAGGTAGGGTTGCGTGTTGACTTCTGTTCAGTTCCCCAGGTATATCTAGTTAAATTTGCCTTGGCGTTCTGTGGGATTGTTTTCTGCAGGCTTCTTCCTTGTTAAAAAGCCTACAGCCTATCCTAACTTCTGCAGTGTTCTCTGAGGTTTGTTCCATAGGAATGTGTTTTTCACCCTGTATCAGCTGACAAGAAGTTGCCCCCACCCCTATGTGCAGAGCAAGAGGCACTAAAAATATCATGTCTCTTGTCTTAGATAGCTGATCTGAGAGAGATCTTGTCAATTAGAGCCACGTAAGTCAGTTGGGAGGTGAGCAGACTATGGGTTAAGCTAATTTCAGCAATTGTATCTGCAGATCTGCTCCAGAGACAGACTGAAAGCTGCTTGCATGCCCCTCCCCCTAATGCTTCTGTATTTTTTTTCTTCCCCGGGATGTTAGCCTGAATGGCTGGGTGAGGCGCCCCAACTGCCCGGAGAAGTTCGGGCGTAGGGAAGTTTGCTTTCATGCACTCCCCACATGCTGTTGGGGGAGCAGGGACCACACCGAGACTCTGGTCACAACCCACTCAGAGGCCTCTGACCCTGCCCTTCTGTCCGTGAACACGGGCGCCCACTCCCGGGGCGCTAGGAGGAACCTCTTGCACCCTATCTGCGCTCCTTGACCAGGATATCAGAGATAATAGCGGTCGCTGCTCACCCACCTTTGCCAGGGTCCAGCGCGGGCATTAGCTCACATGGGCTGAGTCGCTGCAGGCACACTCTTTGCTCAGCTTGGATGTCTGTGCCGCAGCCGAGTTCTATCCATGCTCTCAGCCCCCACTCTCTCTGAGTTCCAAGTGAAAGCAGCCCTTACTCAGGTTAGTGAGGAAGGCGGAGTGTTCCGTTCTCTGTCTTATTTCCTACAGGGTTGATTATATATTTAGTCAATTTTTCACTCAATCATACCTTTGTGTTCAGTGTGTGGGACTTCCAGACGCTCCAGGGATAGATTTTTTCTGTCACTGGTTGTAGAACTTGTTGAAATTTTGGGGAAAGGTATCAGGAGCGCTCCTCATGGCACCGTTTCTCTGACATCTGAAATAATATTTTCAAATTAATTCATTTATTTAAAAATTCAATAATTTTGAATCTAAGAAGCCTAGCTGTCTTATTTTATTATGGACTCACCTAATGTTTTAAAATATCTATGTCAGTGGTCACTCTAGTCTATTTACAGTGAATTAACAGACTTTTTATAGCAGTTCTTAGCTTAGACTTTGGAGTATTTATAAACACTAGTGGTTGATGTAAATTTTGTGTATGTACAAATTTTCCTGAGAGAGGATCCATAACTTTCATCAACTTCTCAGAGGCTGGCAATCTAGATGAGTTGAGAAATCAAAAGCTAAGTATCATTAAGTGCTAGAGTGAAGGAGTAAAGAAAGTTCCACTTATTTAATTTGGGTGGTAGGCACAAGAAATTTGAAATTTTTTCTCTGGGTTATCTGTTTAAAATAGTTTCTAAACCAGTTTCTAAATAATAAATTTTCTAAAGAGAAAGCAATAAATCAAATTTTCTTTAAATCAAAATATTATATCAGGGGCCCTGGCCGGTTGGCTCAGCGGTAGAGCGTCGGCCTAGCGTGCGGGCACACAGGAGAAGCGCCCATTTGCTTCTCCACCCCTCCGCCACGCCTTCCTCTCTGTCTCTCTCTTCCCCTCCTGCAGCCGAGGCTCCATTGGAGCAAAGATGGCTCGGGTGCTGGGGATGGCTCTGTGGCCTCTGCCTCAGGTGCTAGAGTGGCTCTGGTCGCAACATGGCAATGCCCAGGATGGGCAGAGCATCGCCCCCTGGTGTGCAGAGTGTCGCCCCATGGTGGGCGTGCCGGGTGGATCCTGGTCGGGCGCATGCGGGAGTCTGTCTGACTGTCTCTCCCTGTTTCCAGCTTCAGAAAAATGCAATAAATAAATAAATAAATAAATAAATAAATAAATATTATATCAGTATTTCAGGGTGAGAAGCTATTTAATATGTAGTATTAACTAGACAGCAAGACAGATATAAGTCTAAAAGGTGTGTACTGTAGTTAAGTCCAGACCTATATGTTGACCCCTACAGAATACTTGAAGAATGATGATGGAGCTTCAACTATTTCAGTAGGGTTAAGAGTTATTATTAAGCTTTTGAACCACTGAGTGTGGCTATTGAAGCTTCCTCTCACCCTGTGTTAAAAGTTGTGCTGTGTTAACTGAAGTAGTCAGGTTCAAAGTTGTTTAAATCAAAGATATGTTTTTCACAGTATTTTTAATTGAAATTCTTCTTTATGTTTTTATAAATATAGTACTGCTGCTAACTTAGTACTGGAATAGTTTTGCTTAGTTTCTCTGTACAATGGAAAGTCTTTTTTAAAAAAAGTTAGAGAGCACAGAAAGGACTAGCACTTGCATTTTTGATTAAAGAAAGCAAAATTAAATTCTCTATACAATAAAATCACCATTGCTAGTGACGTCACGGAAATGGCGCCGTGAGCAGCGCGTTCGACAGATCTCCCCAAAATCTCAACAAATTTATCAACTAGAAACAGAAAAATTTATCCTCGGAGCATTCCGGACTTCCACACACACACTGAAAGCAGAGGGACTGTTGCCCAGGAGGGAGTACACCTGTGGTGAGTCAACCCAAACGTGCAGCTGCCCGCCCACACTCGGGGACGGCACCCTGGGCACTGGCGGCCATCCCAGCATACCCTGAGAAGCTGCGCGCGTGCGGCCCCCCGTGCCGCAGTCCGACCACTGGTGTGACGAGAAACCGCACGCCCGGTGCCGCGATCCAGAGAGGCCCCGTCCACTGGCGTGCTGAGAAACCGCGCGCACCCCCGTGCCGCGGTCCCCGTCCACTGGCGTGCTGAGAAACCGCGCACGCGCCCGGTCTCCGTCCACTGGCGTGCTGAGAAACCGCGCGCGTGCCCCGTGCCGTGGTCCCCGTCCACTGGCATGCTGAGAAACCGAGCGCACGCCCCGTGCCGCGCGGGCGCCAAGGCTGTCCTTCCTAGTCAGGAGATTCTCTCTGGGGGCGGGGCACCTCACCCAGCCATTCAAGCTAACAATCAAGCGTTGGGGGAGGGGCGGCGCAGGCAGCCTAAAATTCTTTTTGGAGCACAGCTGCGGATCCAATCACTGAAATTAGCTTAACCCATGAAATCTACGCACCCACGGGGCTCTAATTGATAAGATCTCTCCCAGTTCAGCGATCCAAGACAAGAGGCGTGATATTTTTCAGTGCCTTTCGCTAAAGGGGCGGGGGCAACTTCTGATTGACAGAGCCTCCATATTCAGGGATATTCCTAACAAGAGGGACTTGGCAGATATTAAGATCCATAAAGCAAACAGCGACTAGTGCTTCTTCATCCCAGCCAAAACAGGCTACCAAGTGTGGAAAGCCTGGGTTGAGTGGTCCAACTGATTGATAGGCGCTGAACAGTCACCTTGACAACAATTGACTCCCAGCCCCACCTGATTACGCTGGAGGCTCTGACTGCCAAAGCCTTACCCAGAGCCTTGCGCTGAGTGAGGATAGAGTGGGGATTTCCCAGCTCTTTGAGCCTCTTACTCCCCAGACAGAAGCAGTGGCAGCCTCATAGCTGGATCATCAGGCTGCTAATTCAGGAAGGGGAGACTAGGAAAGAGACTCCAGGAAAGCAAACTCTCTCATTGTTGGACTCTGCAAACGCCAACAAGCCTTGACTACCAGCAAGACTAAAGCCAATTATATGACATTGCCATAGAATCCCATCAACTGCAAATTCCTACCTAAGAGTGACATAGGGGCAGAACCTGGGGTATAGAGTCACCGACCAGAAAGAGGGAGAGAAAAGAAAAAAGGAAGAAGTTAACCTCTCAAAATCAAGAAAAATCCACAGACTTTATAACTTGTTCCACAAATTCTTTGTTGTTGTTGTTTCTTTCTTCTATTTTGTTGCCTTTGTTGTTGTTTCTATTTCTTCCACCTTGGTCCTTTTGCTCTCTGCCCATCTTATGCTACCCTTTTCTTGAACTACACTGCCCATGAGTGTTACATTTTGTTTCTTTTCTTCATCCTAGCTCTCCTTTGGGGTTGCACTCCGGGGCCCTTGACTCTCACTCTCTTCCCTTTTGTTTTTTTTTCCTTTCCTTTTTTTCTTCCTTCGTTTCTCTCTTACTCTTATTTTTTCCTTTCTATTCATTTCTTCTTTTCTCCTTTTGCTTTTCCTCCCATTTAGGCCTCAATCGCGAACAGATTGGTTGATTTGGGACTCAAGTTTTTGTGGGGGTTTTTTGGTGTTGTTGTTCTTTTTTTCTTCTTCTGCTTTTGTTCTTGGTTTTTCTTTATTTGTTTGTTTTTGTGGCATTTTGGGCACTTTTTGCATTGCTTTTTGGCTCACTGGCATTCCTCCCAACCCAAAGTCTCCATTGTATTTAGTCTTCGCTCCACTTAATACAACAGATTTTTGCTTATTGTTTTTATTTTTGTTTTTTTCTTCTTTAATTATAGTTTTTCTCTCCTTTTTTCTGTTTCCCTCTCATTCCCTCTCATTATATCTCTTGGTCGACCATCACTTACAGGCAAATCATTTTATGCTTGTCTAAGATTTTCTCCCCTTTTTTTTTTTTTTTTGTATTTAGTGGGTCCCTAATCCCTTTTTTGCCCCTTGAACTCTTCACCCCAAATCAGGCCCTCCATTATAGGCAGTTTTTGTTCCATTTGGCATAGTATAATTCACAGGTCATCACGATATTTCCCTAAGGAGGTGAGAGGAGGGGAAGAGAAGAGAGAAAAAAGGGGGAAATAATAAATTATTACTTTTTTTGTGTGGAGTGTTTTCCTTTTTTTTTTTTCTTTTTTTCTTTTTTTCTTTTTTTTTTTTCTTTTTTTTTTTTCCTTTTTATTTTTTATTAATTCTAATTAACACTATCATCAAGACCACCTTCAGATGCCAATAAGAAAAAGGAAATCGAACATTATGGATACAAAAGACAGAGAGGTAACGCAAATTGATGTGGAAAAATCTATGGAGAAAAGATTTAACATATTGGAAGCCTTGGAGCCAAATGACAGAGAATTTAAAATAGAAATCTTAAAAATACTCAGAGATATACAAGAAAACACAGAAAGGCAATTTACAATTTAGGGAAATCAGAAAACAACTCAACGATCACAAAGAATATATTACCAAGGAAATTGAAACTATAAAAACAAATCAAACAGAAATGAAAAACTCAATTCAAGAGATGAAAAACAAGGTAGCAAGCTTAGCTAATAGAACAGCCCAGATAGAAGACAGGATCAGTGAAATAGAAGACAAGCAACTTGAGGCACAACAGAGAGAAGAAGAAAGAGACTCAAAAATAATAAAAAATGAGAAAGCCCTACAGGAATTGTCTTACTCCATCAGAAAGAATAACATAAGAATAATAGGTATATCAGAGGGAGAAGAGAAACAAAATGGAATGGAGAATATACTCAAACAAATAATAGACGAGAACTTCCCAAGCCTGTGGAAAGAATTAAAGCCTCAAATTCAAGAAGCAAACAGAACACCGAGTTTTCTTAACCACAACAAACCCACTCCAAGGCACATCATAATGAAGATGACACAAACCAATGACAAAGAAAAAATTCTCAAGGCAGCCAGGGAAAAGAAGAATACAACATATAAAGGAAGGCCTATTAGATTATCATCAGATTTCTCAGCAGAAACTCTACAAACTAGAAGAGAGTGGACCCCAATATTTAAAGCCCTGAAAGAGAGGAACTTTCAGCCAAGAATACTATACCCATCAAAGCTATCCTTCAAGTACGAAGGAGATATAAAAATATTCACAAATACAGAAAAGATGAGAGAATTTATCATCAGAAAGCCCCCACTCCAGGAAATACTAAAGGGGGTTTTCCAACCAGATTCAAAGAACAAAAGAAAACATAACCACAAGTAACAGCTCCACGAAGAAAACAATAAAACCAAACTTAAACTGTGACAACAAAAGAAAAAAAAGGGGGGAGAAAGGATGAAGATTAACAGTAGCAAAGGACGATGAAGCGCAGAAATACTCATAAGAAAGGGTACTACAATGAATATGGTAGGTACCCTTTTCATTACTTAATGGTAACCACCCTTGAAAAAACCACCACAAAAACACTTGACTTAAAAAAGGTAGCAACAGAAGAAAGAAGTATGGAATACAAACAAACAAAAACAAATGATAGAAAAACAAAAGAGAAGAATCAAACAAGATACAAAACTAACAGAAAACAATTTATAAAATGGCAATAGGGAACCCACAAGTGTCATTAATTACACTAAATGTAAATGGATTAAACTTACCAATAAAAAGACACAGAGTAGCAGAATGGATTAAAAAAGAAAATCCAACTATATGCTGCCTACAAGAAACTCATCTAAGCAACAAGGATAAAAACAAATTCAAAGTGAAAGGCTGGAAAACAATACTCCAAGCAAACAACACCCAAAAAAAAGCAGGTGTAGCAATACTCATATCTAATAATGCTGACTACAAGACAGAAAAAGTACTCAGAGACAAAAACAGTCATTTCATAATGATTAAGGGGACACTGAATCAAGAAGACATAACAATCCTTAATATATATGCACCAAACCAAGGAGCACCAAAATATATAAGACAGCTACTTATTGACGTTAAAACAAAAACTGACAAAAATACAATCATACTTGGAGACCTCAATACACCGCTGACAGCTCTAGATCGGTCATCCAAACAGAGAATCAATAAAGATATAGTGGCCTTAAATGAAATACTAGAACAACTGGATATGATAGACATCTACAGGACACTTCATCCCAAAGCGACAGAGTATACATTTTTCTCTAGTGTACATGGAACATTCTCAAGAATTGACCATATGTTAGGCCACAAAGACAATATCAGCAAATTAAAAAAAATTGAAATTGTGCCAAGCATATTCTCTGATCATAAAGCCTTGAAACTAGAATTCAACTGTAAAAAAGAGGGGGAAAAACCCACAAAATTGTGGAAATTAAACAACATACTTTTAAAAAATGAATGGGTCAAAGAAGAAATAAGCGCAGAGATCAAAAGATATATACAAACAAATGAAAATGAAAATACGACATATCAGAATCTCTGGGATGCAGCAAAAGCAGTAATAAGAGGAAAGTTCATATCACTTCAGGCCTAGATGAAGAAACAAGAGAGAGCCGAAGTAAACCACTTAACTTCACACCTTAAGGAACTAGAAAAAGAAGAACAAAGACAACCCAAAACCAGCCGAAGAAAGGAGATAATAAAAATCAGAGCAGAAATAAACGAAATAGAGAACAGAAAAACTATAGAAAAAATCAATAAAACAAGGAGCTGGTTCTTTGAAAAGATCAACAAAATTGACAAACCCTTGGCAAGACTCACCAAGGAAAAAAGACACAGGACTCAAATAAATAAAATCCAAAATGAAAGAGGAGAGATCACCACAGACATCATAGATATACAAAGAATTATTGTAGAATACTATGAAAAACTATATGCCTCCAAATACAACAATCTAGAAGAAATGGATAAATTCCTAGAACAATACAACCTTCCTAAACTGAGTCATGAAGAAGCAGAAAGCCTAAACAGACCAATCAGCAGGGAGGAAATAGAAAAAACTATTAAAAACCTCCCCAAAAATAAAAGTCCAGGTCCAGATGGTTATACTAGTGAATTCTATCAAACATTCAAAGAAGACTTGGTTCCTATTCTACTCAAAGTCTTCCAAAAAATTGAAGAAGAAGCAATACTTCCAAACACATTTTATGAGGCCAACATAACCCTCATACCAAAACCTGGCAAAGATGGCACAAAAAAAGAAAACTACAGACCAATATCTCTAATGAATACAGATGCTAAAATACTAAACAAAATACTGGCAAATCGAATACAACAACATATTAAAAAAATAATACATCATGATCAAGTGGGATTCATCCCAGAATCTCAAGGATGGTTCAACATACGTAAAACAGTTAACGTAATACATCATATCAACAAAACAAAGAACAAAAACCACATGATCTTATCAATAGATGCAGAAAAGGCTTTTGATAAAATACAACACAATTTTATGTTTAAGACTCTCAACAAAATGGGTATAGAAGGAAAATATCTCAACATAATAAAGGCCATATATGATAAACCATCAGCCAACATCATATTAAATGGCATAAAACTGAGGACTTTCTACCTTAAATCAGGAACACGACAGGGGTGTCCACTCTCTCCACTCTTATTTAACGTGGTGCTAGAAGTGCTGGCCAGAGCAATCAGACAAGACAAAGAAATAAAAGGCATCCATATCGGAAAAGAAGAAGTAAAGGTATCACTTTTTGCTGATGATATGATCCTATACATCGAAAACCCAAAGGACTCCACAAAAAGATTACTACAAACAATAAACCAATACAGTAAGGTCACAGGATACAAAATTAACATACAGAAGTCCATAGCCTTTCTATATGCCAACAATGAAATATTAGAAAACGAACTCAAAAAAATAATCCCCTTCACGTTTGCAACAAAAAAAATAAAATACCTAGGAATATACATAACAAAGAATGTAAAGGACCTATATAAAGAAAACTACAAGGCATTGCTAAGAGAAATAGAAACAGACACAATTAGATGGAAAAATATTCCTTGTTCTTGGATAGGAAGAATAAATATAATTAAAATGGCCATATTACCCAAAGTAATATATAAATTTAATGCAATTCCCATCAAAATTCCTATGACATTTTTTAAAGAAATGGAACAAAACATCATCAGATTTATATGGAACTATAAAAAACCCCGAATAGCCAAAGCAATCCTAAGGAAAAAGAATGAAGCTGGGGGCATTACAATACCTGACTTTAAACTATATTATAGGGCCATAATAATCAAAACTGCATGGTATTGGCAGAAAAATAGACACTCAGACCAATGGAACAGAATAGAAAGCCCAGAAATAAAACCACATATATATGGTCAAATAATCTTTGATAAAGGGGCCAACAACACAAAATGGAGAAAAGAAACCTCTTCAACAAATGGTGTTGGGAAAACTTGAAAGCCACATGCAAAAGAATGAAACTCGACTACAGCCTGTCCCCGTGTACTAAAATTAATTCAAAATGGATCAAAGACCTAAATATAAGATCTGAAACAATAAAGTACATAGAAGAAGACATAGGTACTAAACTCATGGATCTGGGTTTTAAAGAACATTTTATGAACTTGACTCCAATGGCAAGAGAAGTGAAGGCAAAGATAAATGAATGGGACTACATCAGAATTAAAAGTTTTTGCTCAGCAAGAGAAACTGATATCAAAATAAACAGACAGCCAACTAAATGGGAACTGATATTTTCAAATGACAGCTCAGATAAGGGCCTAATATCCAAAATTTACAAAGAATTCATAAAACTCAACAACAAACAAACAAACAATCCAATAAAAAAATGGGAAGAGGACATGAACAGACACTTCTCCCAGGAAGAAATACAAATGCCAACAGATATATGAAAAGATGCTCAGCTTCATTAGTTATTAGAGAAATGCAAATCAAAACTACAATGAGATACCACCTCACCCCTGTTAGATTAGCTATTATCAACAAGTCGGGTAATAACAAATGTTGGAGAGGATGTGGAGAAAAAGGAACCCTCATACACTGTTGGTGGGAATGTAAAGTAGTACAACCACTATGGAGGAAAGTATGGTGGTTCCTCAAAAAACTGCAAATAGAACTACCTTATGACCCAGCAATCCCTCTACTGGGTATATACCCCAAAACCTCAGAATCATTGATACGTAAAGACACATGTAGCCCCATGTTCATAGCAGCATTGTTCACAGTGGCCAAGACATGGAAACAACCAAAAAGCCCTTCAATAGAGGATTGGATAAAGAAGATGTGGCACATATACACTATGGAATACTACTCAGCCATAAGAAATGATGACATTAGATCATTTATAGCAAAATTGTGGGATCTTGATAACATTATACGGAGTGAAATAAGTAAATCAGAAAAAAACAAGAACTACATGATTCCATACATTGGTGGAACATAAAAACGAGACTAAGAGACATGGACAAGAGTGTGGTGGTTACCAGGGGTGGGGGGAGGGAGGACGCAGGAGGGAGGGAGGGAGAGATTTAGGGGGAGGGGGAGGGGCACAGAGAAAACTAGATAGAGGGTGACGGAGGACAATCTGACTCTGGGCGAGGGGTATGCAACATAATTTAATGACAAGATAACCTAGACATGTTTTTCTTTGAATATATGTACCCTGAATTATTAATGTCATCCCATTAACATTAATAAAAATTTATTAAAAAAAAAATCACCATTACTGTTCTACATTTAATTTAATCAGCATAGCTTATTTACCAATGATTATGTTCATACCAATTAGAGAAATATTAAAAGGTGTCTTAAAAACCAAAATCAATGAAATTATAATAAATCCTATACCCACTACTTAAGAACCTTTGAATTCGATGAAGCAAAGAGTTATAGCATTTGTTATTTGCAAATATCTGTTTTAAAAAGAAATAATGCAAAATTAAATATGGTATCACCTCTACTCCCCCTAAAAGATTATTTTAACAAAGAAAACAGGCAGGTAAAGTAAAAGTTGGTTTTATTTTCTCTTTTAAAATGGAAAAAAAAAACCCATACTAAATAATATAATAGACTATTCATTTGCCTACCACTCAAATTTAACATATATTATTTTTATCATATGAAATTTATTTTTAAGGAATAAAATGTTAGATATTTTTATGGTTCCTCTACCACCACCTTCTGTTTCCTCCAACTCAATCCCTTCCATCAAATCACCATCCTGAAGTTGTACATACCATCCTGGTAATGTACTTACAGCAACAGAAGGTATTGTTCTGTGCAGTGTAATATTCAACGAAAAGCATAGAACCATATTATTTTCTAGAGAAACTATCTCTAGCCTTTGTTTTGCCATTTGTATCTATCTATATCTATCTCTATATATCTAATGGATAGATATATAGATATAGATTATCAAAATTTCAGTATTTGTTAAAATATTCCATTTTGGGAAATCAGTTTCTTATTATCTATCTGTAAATAATCAGTAAGAATAAAAGTTAATCCATAGAAAATGGTGAAAAAATTGTTTAACAGTGAACGAAAGGATTAAGACGTTATCTTTATATGAAAATGTTTATTTTATACTGATTATATTGTAGGTTTTGATAATGATTTTTTAATGTTTTTAAAAATATATGATTCAATTGATTCTTTATATTCAGGGAATATTTTTCTGAAAAATTTTATGATTTGGTGAATCTACATTCAAAATTTTGCATTTGGCTTTATTTTCATCATATTTCTGTTAATGACTTATCAATTTCCACAAGTGTTTCTTAATCTATTGATGTTCAAAACATTCTATGTTTAAACTCAATTATATTACTATTAATACAGGCTTCCTTTTTTATTTTTTAACTGTCCTATCTCTTCTATAATTTTACCAGTGGTTTCATTTGTAACTTACACAAATACCACTTTAATTACCTAAAATTTTTCAATTTGCAATTAGTTTTGCATTGATCTTTCTTTGTGTCCCACAATATTAGCCATATTGGATCCTCAAGGAAGAGGGATCAATAACGATTATGACAGAATAGAGCATTAAAATTGGAGTCACTACATCAGTAAATACTTTCACAAATTTTATGTTGTAAAATATCAAGACAGCTTGAGTAAACTCTAGACACTAGTCTCCTAACCTCCTTTTTCTTAGATCATTTACTTTAGAAAACTTATCATTACAAACACTTTCTCTCCCACCTTTAGAATATAAATATAACACCTTTAAAGTTCTATTGCCAGTTTAAGACACAGGAACAGTCTTTCTCGAGTACTTAGAAAGCATCTCTTTGAAATGTATTCATACAGGAAAATAACATTCTTATTTACCAGTCTCTTTGGGAGAGTAAGGGCCTGTCTTCTATGGTCACCTTACTCCAAATTGTAAAACCCCTGCTAACATGAAGATGACAGAAAATATACTTTATCTTCAGGCAAATCTTATTAGCAAACACAGTTGGCTTATCATCTCCCCATCCCACTCTAGCTTCTAAAAACTCTTCACCCATCTTTTTCAGGAGAGTTCAGTATTGTTTCCCTATTTCAATAGTCCTGAATAAAGCCTTTCTTGCCCATTTAACTTGTCTGGTGCAATTTGTCTTTAACAATTTTTTTTTCTATTCAGTCTCATAACTGACAGGACTCATATAACAAATCCTAGGCTAACCGTAAATTTCTCTATTTCAATATTAGGCAATTTAGGAGAATCCTGCTGTTTTTTATAAGGAAGTAAAAAATTAAATGAACAAGTTTTTTATTAACATATTTTTTCAATGTTTAATTTTAAGAGCAAGGGCCTTGCTTCAGATTTTTTTATCTCTGTATTGCCTAACACAATACATGCTGCATAAAATATATCTCAAAAATGTGATGTCATATGATTATTGCCATTTGATTTCTAAATTAATATTTTTAAAAAACAGTTAAAACGTAGACAAAAGTACAGGTTATTTTAAGTTTATTTCACGTGCTTATGTTTCAAGCAACACAGTTATTTAAACAAGAAGTAAAAAAAATAACCTCAAGGCCCAATTGTAGAGAACTAGAAGAGTAAATAATAATAAATATATATTCCATGGAACAACCTATAAGATAAATGTCAATGTGTTTGATTGGAAAATGGTTGATTAAAAAGCTGAGGTAAGAAGTATGCAAGATGAGACTGCAATATCTCATTATTACTAAAGAGTAAAGCCATTATTGAATTTGGATCTCATCATAATGACATAGAGTCAACATGCTCAGGCCAAAGATGGAATAATATGAGTAAATAATTAAATAATACATTAATTAATTAATGCAAATTACCAAACACTAGTATTAAAACAAACCTTTGAGTTTATAGTATGTTACCAAAAATGACAAATAATCAAAATATAATATCACACAGAGTAAACATAGCACAACCTCCTTATTTTTAAAATTGATTGAAAGGAAATAATTAAAGCATCCTGACTTTCTTGTAAAATTTCTTTCAGTGTAACCAAATCAATTTATTTTATTTTTTTTTAATTTTTTATAGGTAAATTCCACCTAGTAAATATGCAATGAAGAAATTTAAAATCATTACTTTGTAAGCACTAATGAAATAATTGAGTTGGGCAACATTTATCAATAAATTAAATCACTAGAGGAAGTGTTAGTTGGAAACTATACAATGGAAGGATCAGAATGCCACCACCTGCACCCAGTGATAATCTTAGCCTATGTGTATAACAAACATTATAGGTGGGATGACTACATGCAACATGAAGTTTAAAATACTGCTTATGAAGCATTTTGCCAGAACAACAAGAACAAAGTGTCTAAATCTAATTCAAGACTCTAGAGCTGAATTATATTACAATAAATACAAAGGATAAGAAAAGTTATTTGATACCAACAAGAATCAAACAGATAAACCCAGAATGGAAACGCTATGCAAGATAACTGTATTAATTTTCTATGGCTGGTGTAACAAATTATACAACACATTTTTTTGTTTGTTTTGTTTTGTTTTGTTTTTTGCTTTACAGTTCTGCAGGTTAATAGCCTAACATGGCATTCACTGGACTAAAATCAAAGAATTGGCAAGGCTGCATTCTTCCCTGGGGGATCTATTGGAGAATCCATTTCTCTGTTTTGTTTTGTTTTCAGTTTACAGAAGTCACCACATCTCTGGATTGTGGCCCCCTTTCTTCATCTTCAAAGCAGAAATGTTACATCTCTCTGATCCCTTTTCTGCAATCACATTTCCCTCGAAATCCCTTCTGCTTCAGTCTCCCACTTTTATATATGCTAGTGGTTACATTGGGCACACCTAGATAACCCAGGAAGCTCTCCCATCTTAAGATCCATAATCACATCAACAATATTCCCTTTTTCTTGTAAGGATACATATTCAAGGTTCTGAGGGCTACCACATAAACATCTTTGAGGACCATTATTCTCCCTGCCTCAACAAATAATGATTTTCTTTAGCAAATCAGTGGCATTAGAAAAGAGAGTAGAACCTGACCAGGCAGTGGCACAGTGGACAGAATATTGGACTGGGGCACAGAGGACCCAGGTTCAAAACCCAGAGGTTGCCAACTTGAGAACAGGCTCATCTGGTTTGAGCAAGGCTCACCAGCTTGATCCCAAGGTTGCTGGCTTGAGCAAGGGGTCTCTCACTCTGCTGTAGCCCTCCGGTCAAGACACATGAGAAAACAATCAATGAACAACTAAGGTGCCACAATGTCTCTCTCTCTTCCTGTCTGTCCCTATCTGTCCCTCTCTCTGTCTCTCTGTCTCTGTCACAAAAAATAAATAAATAAATTACACAAAAATTATTTTGTTGTGGAATAACTTAATGTTAATGTGGATTGTTAAATTATAAATAACCTATGTCACTTTTTTAAATTTTTTTTTTTTTTGTATTTTTCTGAAGCTGGAAACAGGGAGAGACAGTCAGACAGACTCCCGCATGTGCCCCACCGGGATCCACCCGGCATGCCCACCAGGGGGCAACGCTCTGCCCATCCGGGGCGTCGCTCTGCCACGACCAGAGCCACTCTAGCACCTGGGGCAGAGGCCAAGAAGCCATCCCCAGCGCCTGGGCTACCTTTGCTCCAATGGAGCCTTGGCTGCGGGAGGGGAAGAGAGAGACAGAGAGGAAGGAGGGGGTGGGGGGTGGAGAGCAAATGGGCGCTTCTCCTGTGTGCCCTGGCCGGGAATCGAACCTGGGTCCCCCGCACGCCAGGCCGAAGCTCTACCGCTGAGCCAACCAGCCAGGGCTAAAATTTTTTATTTATTCATTTTAGAGAGGAGAGGGAGAGAGAGAGAGAGAGAGAGAGATAGAAAGAGAGAAGGGGGGAGGAGCTGGAAGCATCAACTCCCATATGTGCCTTGACCAGGCAAGCCCAGGGTTTCGAACCGGCGACCTCAACATTTCCAGGTCGACACTTTACCCACTGCGCCACCACAGGTCAGGCTCTATGTCATTTTTTATTCAAGATCCAATCACATGTGAAAACCTAATGGTAAAAGTATCTTTAGTTTCAAAAGAAACTGACAAACTACCTTCTAAAAGGGTCTGTACAATGTGCATTTCCACAAGAAAGTTTATAGTTGTCAGTATTCTGTATTTTGGATATGTTCTTTTAAAGATTTAAATACAACATTATTTTTCTCTGTCTCACAAAAAACAAACAAACAAAAAAAAAAAAACGAGAGAGATTGAGTAGAGATCATTGCTCTAAGTATATTTAAGAGACATAACCACAAAACACTATGAGTAGTTCTTTTAAATATTAATTTAAATTTGAAAAGAGAATTTTGGTTTCAATTTTTCTTTTTATATGCAACATGGTCATATGAGAAAATGTCCCTATATTTCAGAGTTATATACTCTATATATGATATAAACACTGAAGTGATTGACATCTATTGAGTATGGACTTTGTGTCAGAATTGTATCAGAAACTGCATCTGTTTCATATGATCCTTAAGACAACCCCATGAGGCTCATACTATTATTTCAGTAAGAGAAATTCCTCATAGTCATAAGGTGAGCAAATAATAAATTCAGATTTAAATTTCTATCTGTGTGGTTTTGAATCCCATTGTGTTTTGAAATGCTGTGTTAGCATTCCTCTTTTTGCCTTGCATTTCACACAAACAAGATTATGCATAGATTGAGCAGAAACAGTTCGAGTCATTTGTGCCAGCTGTTTGTTGATTTGGAAAACTGGGTCACTTCACCTTGAACTCTGCACTATAGTTCTCAATAAACCTTAACAAAATTGCCACCCACTTGACAAATCAGTATCACTTAAATGAGATTGTTAAACTTTATCCCGCTATTCTAGAACAAGTACACTCTTGGGATTCTTTATAATTCCCTCAGCTCTGCTGGAATTCTGTGGCTGCATTCCGCACAGCTGCAGTTTCTAAGAGATATGGACTGTAAAAATCGTCTCCTTCCCACAAAACTTGGCATCTGGTCCCCCCAAATTCCACTCACTACTTCACCACTCTTCTTTTGGATACAGAGTAATGAGGTCACATCTCATTTGTCATCATAATGCTCAACAGAAATAGTGGTGTCCGTTTTACATAAACAGAAGAGGAAAGGTGAATACTGCATGACAGGGGGAGTGTTATTACACTTTGCTTCTAGTTATTTTTAATGTGGCTGGCCACCCTGCCTTAAAATGCAGCACCCACTCCATATTTCTGTGACATAGTCCTTCCCAATATCAACTACTTTATTTAATCAAGTTTGCCAAAATAAAGGTAAGGGTGGGAAAACAGAGATCCAGAATAAAGCTTTCTCCATGAAAAGATAAAATTTACCTGACCAGGCAGTGGTGCAGTAGATAGAGAGTTGGACTGGGACGCAGAGGACCCAGGTTCAAAACCCTGAGGTCGCTGGTTTGAGCGTAGGCTTATCTGGTTTGAGCAAGGCTCATCAGCTTGAATCCAAGGTTGCTGGCTTGAGCAAGGGGTCACTTGCTCTGTTGTAGCCCCCAGTCAAGGTGCATATGAAAAATCAATCATGAACAACTAAGATGCCGCAATGAAAAATTGATGCTTCCCATCTCTCTCCCTTCCTGTCTGTTGGTCCTTATCTGTCCTCCTCTCTGTCTCCATCACATACACACACACACAAATGCTAAAATTTAATATGAGTTTTGTCCTCTGATTTGAGGATTTGAGAAATTCTCTGGTTCTTGATCCTTTGGGCTATAATAAATCCATGTCTTTTGAAATTCAAATAAATCTAGTTAACACCCACCACTATACAGTTATAATTTTTTTTTTCTTTTTTAAATGAGAGGAGGGAAGATAGAGACAGACTCCCACATGCGCCCCCAACTGGAATCCACCCAGCCACCCCTGTCTAGGTCTAATCCTCCAATCAACTGAGCTATTTTTAGCATTAAGGCAGACACTTGGACCAACTGAGCTATCCTTAGCACCCCGGGCCAATGCTTGATCCAACTGAGCTACTGAGTGCAAGAGGGGAAGAGAGAGAAAGGAAGAGAGAGGAGAGTGAGAAGCAGATGGTCACTTCTCTTGTGTGCCCTGAACAGTAATCAAACCCAAGATATCCATATACCAGCCAACACTGCATCCACTGATCTAGCTGGCTAGGGCCACAATCTTTTTGTGTGATGAGAACTTTGAAGATCTACTCTCTTAGCAATTTTGAAATAATACAAACAGGTATTGTTAAATTTTTAATAAGCTAATGTCTTTAGCACTGTACAAAAAAAAAGAGATCATTTTCTTAGCAATGAATATGTTTAATACAAAAACAGATTTCTAACCTTTTAGTTCTTACTCTATATTTCCTGGGGGTGGAGCATAATTATATTTCCTGAATCCACCAACCTCTTCTAAACCTCCTATTAGAATTTCAGTCATATCCTTTCTCCCTAGAGCTATCAATATAGATTCCAGACTGGTCCATGAGCTTCTAAGTCTTATCCCTTTTGCAAACCATGTTCTGCAGAAAAAACAGAGTGGTTTTCTAAAAAAGAGAACTGTCTATAAACTTTCCATGGCCTACCATACATTATCCTTTATGATTTTAGCTTTCCTAAGTTTTCAACTTCACATATTACTCCTCAGCCTGTATTCTACATTTAAATTACCCCAAACCACTTGTATTTCCTTGAAAAAACAGGAAAACAAAACTAGGTTCTGTCTTGTAGCTCATAAATTATTCCCACAGACATAAAACTGATGGCTCTACTTTAAAGTAGAAGACACAGAATATTTGTTTATTAAGGAAAGTGAAGAGATGATGTTAGTAACTTCTGTCATGATAAGAAATGTTATTGTATGAGTGTGTGTAATGTTTCTCCTCTGCCTCACCTGAAAGAAGCTGCCCAAAACCAGAGTCCTACCAACATGGACAAATAAGAAAATAAGAAGCTTACATCATGTTATTATACACAGCTAACTCAATGCTACACACAGAGCCTTGAACTGACATATTACGTTATCTGCACAATTTCTTTAGCATGTACAAACACAGCCTCCTTAAATTGTATACACTGGTAATATGGGAAATGAATATTAACACAATCAGTTAGCAAATTTAACATTGTTAGACTCTAGTTGCAGAATGCTTTTCATTTGTGGCATCCATAAATGAGAGCCTGATCCCTTACCAAAAGGAAAATATTCAATTAAAGAAATATATTATATGAGCACACATGGTGGTAGTTGACTGTTTAAAAGGGCTGCTAATAACAACTTCACTACCTTGTTTCTAGCCATGCTATATTCAAACAAAGCAATATAGGAGTTATCAATATCCTGTCAAATAAAGGACTTAAGGATTTAACTTAGAATTCAAACACTGGTTTGAAATTTAATAAAATTAACCAAACTTTGAATTCCCAATAGTCAAGACAGTAGGCTAAACTGTTAAGGGTTTCCTTAGATTCAATGATCTCTCCTCTTTACCCACTGGTGTGCTTTTTCCATTCTAAGCAAAACCATGTAATCTAACTCTGGAACTCTCAAGAAACAGGTGCTATATACAACCAAATTGACAATAATGGGTTTTGATCTCCCGACGAAACAGGCCAAGTGAAAGTGTGCTCTGGAGGCAAAGTGCTCCCAGATGTGAGGATCACCTGCATTGGGGCTGTCAAGGAGGATTAGACCCAGACAAAGGGGAGCATCTTCTTTAACTGTATACTTCCGATTGTCTTCTGCTCTGGTAATTGTGCTCATGCTATTATTTCGACTAATTCCAATTCTGTTATTTCAGGATTATTAAATCACCCATTCTACAAAAAGCATCTCAAATGTCACCTTCATGGGGAATGCACTTCCAACTCCAGCTACAGCACAAATGTTTCACAATTTTTACAGGATTTGGATCTAAATTTAGCAAATATGGTTAAAGAACTCTTACTTAAAATTATAGTTAAAATCCCTCAGAGGGCACCTTTAAAGAATAAGAGACCATTATTTAAGAAGATTTCTCCCATCAGGAAGGACTGTTACTCTTCAGCAGAGTATCAGTGAAGAAATTTCTGGAACCCCTGTTTAATGCAGGAGTCACTAGTCACATGGGCTAATTGAGCACTCAAAATGAGGTTAGCGTGCAGGTTGAAATGCTAATGTTTTAGATATATATGTGATTAAATAAACTATCAAAATTAATTTTACCATTTCTAGTTTCCAGTTTGGCATGAAAAAAATTTAGAAGTCACCTCTCTGTCTTAACAATAAGTAATAATCTGAAAAACTCTTCTTAGATACATAAGATAAATTAGGTCACAGAGCTAACCACTGCTCCTGAAATTAGAGAGATGAACAGGCAGATACAAAGAATCACAACTAGCCCTGGCCAGTTGGCTCAGCGGTAGAGCGTCAGCCTAGTGTGCGGAGGACCCGGGTTCGATTCCCGGCCAGGGCACATAGGAGAAGCGCCCATTTGCTTCTCCACCCCTCCGCCGCGCTTTCCTCTCTGTCTCTCTCTTCCCCTCCTGCAGCCAAGGCTCCATTGGAGCAAAGATGGCCCGGGCGCTGGGGATGGCTCTGTGACCTCTGCCCCAGGTGCTAGAGTGGCTCTGGTCGCAACATGGCGACGCCCAGGATGGGCAGAGCATCCCCCTCTGGTGGGCAGAGCGTCGCCCCATGGTGGGCGTGCCGGGTGGATCCCGGTTGGGCGCATGCGGGAGTCTGTCTGACTGTCTCTCCCTGTTTCCAGCTTCAGAAAAACGCAAAAAAAAAAAAAAAAGAATCACAACTTACTTGAGCAGAAAACCCCAGAGAAGAAACCATTGCAAAAAAAAAGCCCCTTAACCTGTAAATTATGAAATGTTGGAGGCTCAGTGTGGACAAGTCCAAGAGTTAGAAATTCCACAGGGATCCCATTCTAGAGAAGCCCCCCACACTTTGGTAAGTTTTACCACCAAGAACTCAGAGAGTTTCTCAGTGAACATCTGAGAAAAGTCTCCTCATGCTTCCATCATGGGGTGGGAGAAAGGAACCATTTTTAAATACTCCAGAGAATTCTGTTCTTATAATATTGGCCCTCATGAGAAATTATTATAACAGAATCTAACCTACAAAGGTTTTATTAGAATTTAATCTGCTGGAAGGAGAAAAATACCCAAACACAGCCAACTTTAGACTTCCACATGAGTGAAAAGAAATAAATCTAATTCCCAGCTCCTTCCAGCCATTCTGTCCCACCCAAAGGGGTGGGTGTGGAAGAAGCTGAGAACCCCTGATGAAGTCCAGGGACATCACATCAAGAAAAGCCTGAGACATCTAGGACTACAGAGCAGCTTCCTTTCCCAGACACATTATTGGTCTGTTACTAATGACTTAATGACCTCTTACTCAGTATATTATATCCAGTTTTCAACAAAAGATTAAAGGTATACTAAAGGGAAAAAATAATACAGTTTAAAGAGACTGAACTAACATCAGAATCCAAGTCAGTTATGGCAGGTATGTTGGAATTATCAAATCAGAAATTTTAAAAAATCTGTTGTTATTATTATTATTTGTATTTTTCTGAAGTTAGAAGTAGGGAGGCAGTCAGACACCCACATGTGCCCTATCGGGATCCACCTGGCATGACCACCAGGGGGCGATGCTCTGCCCATCTGGGGCGTCGCTCCTTTGTGGCCAAAGCCATTCCAGTCCGCCTGAAGCAGAGGCCATGGAGCCGGCCTCAGCACCCAGGCCAACTTTGCTCCAATGGAGCCTTGGTTGCAGGAGGGGAAGAGAGAGATAGAGAGAAGGGATAGGGGGAAGGGTGGAGAAGTAGATGGGCACTTCTCCTGTGTGCCCTGCCCTGGAATTGAACCCAGGACTTTCACACACCAGGCCGATGCTCTACTGCTGAGCCAACTGGCCAGGGCCAAAATCTGTTATTATTATACTAAGGGTTTTAATGGAAAAATAATGTACAAGAAAAAATTATGTAAACAAAGAGATGGAAATTATAAGAATGAATCAAAAAGAAATGTTGGAAATCAAAAACAGTGGAACTACAAAGAATACCTTTGATGGGCTCATTAGGAGGCTGAACATCATGGAGAGAATCTATGAGCTTCTGGACATTACAATGTGAATTTTCCAAAATGAAAAGCATATGAATTACAGTTTTAGTTTTAAATTCCTGATTTGATAATTCCTACATTCCTGCCTCATCTGACCCTGGTTCCCACTGCTTGTTCCATTTCTTCAAACAGTATTTTGCCTACAAATCAATTATGTGGTATACGACATAAATAGAATGAAAGATAAAAATCATATAATCAGCCAAACAGATGTAGAAAAAGCATTTAATAAAATCAAACATTATTTCGTAATAAAAACTCTTAACAAACTGCGTATAGAAGGAACATACCTCAATATAATAAAGGTCATATTTAAAAAGCTTACACCAAACATTACACTGAATGATAAAATTTAGATATAATTAACATATAGCAATATATTAATTTCAAGTGTACAACACAAAGACTCAATATATGTATATATTGTGAAATGATCACCAGAGTAAGTCTAGTTAACATCCATCACTATACATTGTTTCAAATTATTTTTCTTGTGATAAGAACTTTTAATATCTACTCTCTTTGCAACTTTCAAATACTCAAAATTATTAAATACAGTCACCATGTTATACAGTACATTCATAAATATGATCATACTATATATGTATATATGTATATGACACATACACACATACATACATACATGTAAAATCCTAATGAAAGCACCAAAAGCTATTAGAACTAATAAATGAATTCAGTAAAGTTTCGGGATACAATACTTCAATATACAAAAATCACTTGCATTTATATACACTAATAATGAACTATCTAAAAAAGAAATTTTTAACAATCCCATTTACAATAACATCAAGAAACAAAAATACACTTAGAAATAAATTTAACCAAGAAAATTAAAAATCTATACATCAAAAACTGTAAGACACTGAAGAAATTGAAGAAGACACAAATAAGTAGAAAGGTAATTCATATTCATACATCAAAAGAGTTAATATTGTTACTATGTCTATATTACCCAGAGCCACTTGTAGATTCAATGCATTCCTTATATAAATTATAATGGCACGTTTTCACAGAAATAGGAAAAACTATCCTAAAATTTGTATGAAATCACAAAGACCCTGATGGAGGCGAAGCAAGCTTCATAATAAAGTACAAAGCTAGAGGCATCACACTTCCTAATTTCAAACTATATTAAAAAGCTATATAGTAAATAAAAATAGTATGGTACAGGCATAAAAACAGACATATTGATCAATAAAACAGAATTGAGGACCCAGAAATAAACGTACACATACATATATGGTCAACTTATTTTTCACAGTAAGTGGTTTGGGAAAAATCAGATAATCACATGCAAGACTAAAATTGGACTGCTGTCTTATACCACTCATTAAATAATTAAAAATGAATGAAAGGCTTAAATAAGATTGGACACTATGCAACTCTTATATAAGAAAACATGGGGGGGAGCTACTTGACACTGCTCTTGATGATGATTTTCTGGACATGACACCAAAAGCACAAGTAACAAAGGGAAAAGTAAACAAGTGGGGTTATGTAAAAACTAAAAACTTCTGCACAGCCAAAGAAACAATCCACAAAATAAAAAGGCAACCTATGAAAGGGAAAAATGTATTTGCAAGCCATATATCTCATAAGAGGTTACTTATTCAGAATATATTAAAAACTCAACAGCAAAAAAAAAAAAAAAAAAAACAACAACAAATAATCTGATTTAAAAATGAATAGAGAACCTGAATAGACATTTTTACAAAGAGATATCTAAATGGCTAAGAGGTGTATAAAAATATGATCAACATCACTAATCATGGAAATGCAAATCAATATAACAATAAAAATAGCTATTATAAAAAATATGAGCCTGACCAGGCGGTGGCGCAGTGGATAGAGCGTCAGACTGGGATGCGGAAGACCCAGGTTTGAGACCCCGAGGTCGCCAGCTTGAGCGTGGGCTCATCTGGTTTGAGCAAAAATTCACCAGCTTGGACCCAAGGTCGCTGGCTCCAGCAAGGGGTTACTTGGTCTGCTGAAGGCCCGTGGTCAAGGCACATATGAGAAAGCAATCAATGAACAACTAAGGTGTCGCAATGTGCAACGAAAAAAAAACAAACTGATGATTGATGCTTCTCATCTCTCCGTTCCTGTCTGTCTGTCCCTGTCTATCCCTCACTCTGACTCTCTCTGTCTCTGTAAAAAAATAAAATAAAATAAATAAATTAAAAAAACCAAAACAAACAAACAAAAATATGAGATAAATGCTAGTAAGCATATAAAGAAAAGGAACTCCTTGTACACTGTTGGGGGAATACAAATTGGTACAGCCACCAAAGAAAACAGCATGGAGGTTGCTAAAAAAATTTAAAATAGAATATATGTCCAAAGAAAATAAAATCACTATCGCAAAGAAATAGTTCATTCCCATGCACTCTCATGTTTACTGCAGCATTACTCATTGTAGCCAAGGCATGAAAACAACCTATGTGTTCACCAATGAGCAGATGGATAAAGAAAGTGGTGTCTATATATAGTAAAACATCAAATATTATTGAGTTGTAAAAAGGAAGAAAATCCTGCCATTTGCGACAACATGAAATTTTTTTAAAGTGAGAGGCAGGGAGGCAGAGACAGACTTCCATAGGCACCCAAACTGGGATCAATCCAGCAAGCTCCTTGCCAGGCAATGCTCTGCCTATCTGGGGCCATTGCTCCGTTGCTCAGCAACCAAGCTATTTTAGTGCCTGAGGCAAGGCCATGGAGCCATCCTCAGCACCTAGGGCCAACTTTGCTCAAACTAATTGAGCCATGGCTGCTGGAAGGGAAGAGAGAAAAAGAGTGATGGGGGAGGGAGAAGGGTGGAGAAGCTAATGGTTGCTTCTCCTGTGTGCCCTGATGGGGAATTGAACCTGGGACTTCCACACACAGGGCTGATGCTCTACCACTGAACCAACCAGCCAGAGCCAACATAAACCTTTAGGATACCATGCTAGGTGAAATAAGTCAGACAAAAATGAATACTATATGATCTCACATGTGGAATTTAAAAATGTTGAACTCTTAGAAGCAGATAGTAGACTAATGGTACCAGACGTTGGAAAATAAGGGAAATATGGAGATTTTGGTCAAAGAATACAAACTTCCAATTATAAATTATAGATATTAAGTTCTGAGGCTTTAATATAAAGTATGATGACTATAGTTCAAAATACTTTGTTATATACTTTAATGTAGCTAAGAGAGTAAATTTTATATATTTTCACCACAAACAAAAAATTAATTATATGTGATGGCAGAGGTGGTAATAATCTTATTAAGATAAGTACTTTACAATATATTCTTATAATAAATCACCATATAGTACACCATAAAATTATACAATATCATATGTCAATTATACTTCAATAAAACAGAAAAATAATGTTATATTTAAATCTTTAAAAGGACATATTCAAAATCTAGAATACTGACAACTATAAACTTTGCTTGTGGGAACACAAATTATAGACACTTTTAGAAGGTAGTTTGTCAGTTTCTTTCAAAACTAGAGATACTTTTACCATTAGATTTTCACATGTGAATGGATCTTGAATAAAAAACAGCATAGGTTATTTATATTTCAACAATTCACATTAACATTGGGTTATTCCACAACAAAATATTTTTGAGTATTTATTTATTTATTATTTTTTATAACCGAGACAGAGAGGGGACAAATAGAGACTGACAGACAGGAAGGGAGAGAAATGAGAAGCATCAATTCTTTGTTTTGGCACCTTAGTTGTTCAATGATTGCTTTCACATATGTGCCTTGACCGGGGGGCTACAGCAGACTGAGTGACCTCTTGCTCAAGCCAGTGACCTTCTGTTTAAGCAGGTGAGCTATGCACAAACCAGATGAGTCCGCACTCAAGCTGGTGACCTCGAGGTTTCAAACCTGGGTACTCTGCGTCCCAGTCCGACACTCTATCTACTGTGTTACTGCCTGGTTAGGCAATTTTTGTGTAATTTATTGGTTGGAAAAAACAATTAGGCGCTGTGTTCTAGAAGTCCTTTTGGAAAACTAGTAACCTAGTGAAAACATCACATATTAATGTTATTTTTAAATAGGCTGAGTAAGGTATTTTTCCCCACAGAGAAGGAAGGAAGGGGGCTGGAGCCTCAAAGTGTGGAGTAATAAAAGGCTTTATTGAGTACAGAGCACACATCCCGCCCAACGAAGTTCCCTGGCCCTGAGGAAAGATGGAGGCCAGGGAAGTCGCAAGTGGTGACCCGTGTGGGAGATATTTAAAGGGTCCCTAGGGTGGTCGAGTTAATATGACGTGGTGAAATCTCACTGGCTGGCAGACAGTCGCTGTTTTCCAAAGGTTTCCTGGGAAGTTTCTTTTGGTGTGCTTGGTTGTGGGCGGTTCTAGCCAAAGTTCGCGGGTCTGACCTTTCCCCCTTATCCACCGACCTTACATTCTGACCCTTTGTGTTAAATAGAATAGGGGCACTGTTTATTCATCTGGCTACCTCTTTCTGATTAGTGGCGTCGTGGAGAGGGAGAGATCAGAAGGTTGTGGCTTGGAGGGGTGTCAGGAGGAACATCTGTTTGGCCGTGACTGGAGAAACTTCACAGATGTGGTCCTATAAGGACTTAAAAAAAAAGAGGAGTAATAGGGGATTTTTAGGGTCCAGCCTTTTGGTGAGCCGGAGATAGATAGAGTCCAGTGGTTCTGACTGCCAGTGGACCTGTATGGAGGCAAGCTTGAGGCAGGACTGCATGTCAGGAGTGATGTAAAAGGGGAAAGGAAGGAGTCCCATCCATTCCCATAACCGAGACTTGTGAAGGAATTAGAGGTCCAAAATGTGATGGCAAAACAGAGAAGGTAGCCTCTGTGTCCACAAGAAATGAGATGGACTTACCCACTAGTTGCAGCATACCCTGGGTTCTCCGAGTCCAGGCCGTGTCCTAGGAGTTTGAGCGATGCACCCACCTGGCTGGATTTGCCTTCTATTTGGGCAGCTTGTCCTCCACATAGAGGCACTGAGGAAAAGCCTGTTGCCCAAAGGGGAAATTGCTCTGCCAGTGACCAGGCTGCTTGCAATTAGGGCAGGGATCAGTGGGCAGTCATGGGCAGGGGCCCTGCTGGGACCAGTGACCCTGCTTGCCACACTTAAAGCAAGCTGCTGGTGGGATTTCTTTTTGCGGCTTGGACTTGGGTCGGGCACTTCCTGTGCCTTGCCTCTGTTGCTCTGCTGGTCTCAGGGTTGCCACAAGAGCCGGGATTTGGAGCGTTACCTTCTGCTGCATGCGGGCCTGATGAATAACCTTGGCCTGTTTCTACTAGTTGGGACCATTAAAAACTTTAAATGCCATGTTCACAAGTTCCAGATAGGGGTTTGGGGGTTGAGAATAGAGGAGGGGGGCTTGTGTAGAGCTCAGCACCCAGATCCAGCAGGAAACGCTGGAGCCAAAGGCAGGACAGGGCCAGAACTTCCTGCAAGAAAATTGGGGTTGGACCTTGGGGTCCTGCAAACCAGTGTAAGAGCCCATAGTAGGTGGAGAAAGGCCTGACGGAGGAGAGACTTAAGAATACAGTGGAGAAGGAAGGTGCCCCTGGCCAGCAGGGGAGGAGAAACAGAGATGGTAGTGGTGAATAAGAAACAGGATTTTGCGAAGGAAGGGGAGGGGGCTCTCAGAGGAAAGAGACCTGAGTGAAAGAGGTCTGCAGAGGGACCAGAGAGAAGTCCCGAGAGAGGCAACCCCAAGGGTCAGGCAGGAAGGAAAGAGAGTTGGGAGTCCACGGAAAAGGAAAGATCAGGAGTGGAGGTTTCTCTGGCCAGAGAAAGGCCTGTGTGGTGGAATAGGTGGTACAGAGATTAAGGACGGGTGCGCAAATAATTAGAAGCCATGAATGTAAGGGATCTCCAACCAGCTCCCAGCTTTTTTTAGCAATAGTTAAAGTGGTGAGGGTGTTAACATTGAAAGTCCCTTCAGGAGGCTAATTCAGTGGGTTCAGTGGCCTGGGCACAGCAGAGAAGAAGAACAGTTTCTTCTTCTTTAGGGAGAGAGATTCCTGTGCCCCCACAGCCACCCTCAGTCCTTGGAGTGGTCAGATTTGAGTATCAGTGTTCCAAAACTCAAGCTCTGGTCACAGACGGAAAAGATAAAGTGGATGTGCTTGGGACATCTCCATGAGCACAAGCACTCAGAACGGAAAGAGACTTCCCTTATGTAGCTACAGTTGCAAACAGGGGAGTCTCGGGGGAAAGAACTGAGGGAAAGGCTGGAGGCAGGGGACTTACTGCACCATGCACTGAAGTGGGTGGAAGGTCAGAGATCCTGGTTCTTTCTCGGAGGGGACGGGAAGAGGAGCAGTCCTTGCAGACTTCAACTCCTCCTGGGTTTTGGCACCAAAATGTAAGGTATTTTTCCCCCCGAGAAGGAAGGAAGGGGGCCAGAGCCTCGAAGTGTGGAATAATAAAAGGCTTTATTGAGTACAGAGCACACATCCCGCCCGACGAGATTCCCTGGCCCCGAGGAAAGATGGAGGCCAGGGAAGTCGCAAGTGGTGACCCGTGTGGGAGATATTTAAAGGGTCCCTAGGGTGGTAGAGCTAATATGACGTGGTGAAATCTCACTGGCTGGCAGACGGTCTCTGTTTTCCAAAAGTTTCCTGGGAAGTTTCTTTTGGCGCGCTTGGTTGTGGGCGGTCCTTGCCAAAGTTCGCGGGTCTGACTTTTTCCCCTTATCCACTGACCTTACAGGCTGTAATAATTCTAAGTCTAATTATGTATCTATCTATTTAATATGTAATTTGATATATATCTATTTGATATGTAATGATATGTAATTTGATATGTGGGTTGATAAATAGTCTTAATAAAATATTTACTCACCAAATATTTTAGAGTATAAATTAATGAAATTGAACTGCTATTTCAATTATAGTGTAATACCTTGTAGGAAACACAGTTCCCATCAAAAACAAATAGAAACAGCTATCAAATGAACTAGAAATTGAGGGGATCAGAATTCTGGGGAGCACAAAATCTCACTGAAGTGATCCTGACACAGTAGTAATCTATACTTTTTCTACATGGCATGTGTGAATTCCTAACTACATATAGCAGAGAGGCTAAGAAATGAGCGTCCTGCTCATTTTTAGTGAATCCATTTATTCACTAAAAGGATTAGAAGAGGAGATAAACTTTCAGCAGCATGATAGGGTTGGAGAAGTACGAGTTCAAGGCTACTAATCAGCTGGGACCTCCAGAGAGTAGTGCCAGAGAGAAAGAAAGCATTTTAAGGTGAATGTAACATTTTGTGTTGCTGAGGAATTTACTGACTCAGATAAGTTTGTGGCCAAGAGCTAAGAAGGTAAGCAGAATACTAGCTAAGAATAAATCTTTTGGAAGTGTCATGGAGCAGGGTTAATGGGAATTGCAGTCTGCTCCAGGAGAATGACAATGGCATCCTCTCCCACATGGGACTCTGCAATTTAGGCATCAGGAGAAAGGTGGACATGGATCAGCCCTAACAAACTGTGAGCCTTACTGCATACATCCATTCAATCCCGAACTAAATTAAAGTAATTAATTAAAGCAATTAAACCTACTTTAGCTACATGTCAGAAAACAACTGGAGGCAAGAGGTAACATCGTCCAGTGTTTACAGTGGTCATTTTAAAGTTTCATAAACAATGACTGGTATTCAATCGCAGATTACCAGCTATATAAAGTGAAACACTAAATGAGCAAAAAACAAGGGGGTAAAATAGAGAAAGATCCAGGGTGATTCATGTATCAGTTTCTTACACATGTATTTTAAAACAGCTGTGCCCGACTTATTTTTAAAAGATGAAAACATTAAAATTTAACCAGAGAGAACTGAGTCTATTTTAAAAGAGAATTACGTAAGTATTTTAAAAACTAAAGATAGTATACATAACATTGACATCCTATAAGGTTTGTTAAGTAGGAGATTGGATATAGTAGAAGAGAGGAGGTGACCGGAAAGACAGGTGCAGTGAGGCTGGAGTGGCGAGAGATGGAGGAGGCTGGAGAGGAGATAAATAGAGATGGATGAGTCAAGACTTGGGGGAGCTGAACAAACAATACTGTGTACAGAGATGTATGGTAGAATTGGGCACCTGAAACATGTATAATTATGTTAACGAGTGTCACCCCAATAAATTAAAAATATTCAGATTGATGCATGGATAGCATTAAAAGGTGGAAAATATAAAATATAGCTAAGAGACATGGGGTAATAAAGTATGCCCAATTGGAGACCCACCAGGAAAGTAGGGTGGGGATGGAAGAAGAAATATTGAGAGATACTGGTTAAAATCTTTTTAAAGCTAGAAAAACATAAGTTAAAGGTGTATAACTCACTATAAACAAAGCAAGATCAATATAAAGAAAATCACACAACAGTAAAGTTTTTGAAACCCAAACTTCTAGAGAAAGTCTAAAATACAACCAGAAAAAGGCCTACGTCTTACTGCCAAAGGAGCAATAATAATATTGCCAGTTCTTTTTTCCTACAGAAACAATGGGAACCAGGAGACAATTAAATGACATTTTTAAAGTGCTAAAAGAAAATAACTTTCATCTTAGAATCCTATATTATGCAAAATTAGCTAGTAAAACAAAGATTTTTTTTTTTAGATTAAAAAACTCTTACTAACAGATCAACACTAAAAGAAATACTTCAAGGATTTTTAGGCAGAAGAAAACTAATTCAGATAAAAACAAAAAAAATTACAGGAAGTAATGAACAGGAATAGAAAGCACATCATTGTCTAAAATGATGACAATCGATAATATTTGGGAAGCTTAAAATACAGAATTAGGCCCTGGCCGGTTGGCTCAGCGGTAGAGCATCGGCCTGGCGTGCAGAGGATGCGGGTTCGATTCCTGGCCAGGGCACATAGGAGAAGCGCCCATTTGCTTCTCCACCCCTCCCCCTCTTCTTCCTCTCTGTCTCCCTCTTCCCCTCCCGCAGCCGGGGCTCCATTGGAGCAAAGATGGCCCGGGCGCTGGGGAAGGCTCCTTGGCCTCTGCCCCAGGCGCTAGAGTGGCTCTGGTCGCGGCAGAGCGACGCCCCGGAGGGGCAGAGCATCGCCCCCTGGTGGGCAGAGCATCGCCCCTGGTGGGCGTGCCAGGTGGATCCCGGTGGGGCGCATGCGGGAGTCTGTCTGACTGTCTCTCCCCGTTTCTAGCTTCAGAAAAATACAAAAAAAAAAAAAAATACAGAATTATAATAATTCATGTCAATAATAAAATAAAAGGATAGTGTTAAAAGGAGACAAAATGATATATTATCAACAAAGTGGTAAAAGTACCAAATTATCTTATCTTTTATTAAAACAAGAATTCATATTGTAATCTCATGGACAAACATTAAAGATGAGTAAAAAATTATATTTTATAAAAAAAGAAGAAGGCAAAAATGGAATAATTAACAACTCTAACCTGTACTAATCCAAACATAGGAAAGTAAAGAGAAAAACACTGAGCATTGAGAGATATATGGGGATATTTTAAGATGATAAATTTAAATCTAAATATAAGAGCACTTTATTCATTAAAGATCCAAAGATTTTCAATTATTTGAAAGTCCCTTCTAAAGCTGAACACAAGGCTATTTTATGAACTAGAAATTATACTCATAGTCATATAGCCCACAGAAATGCATTTGTACCCATGTCAAAACGCACAAATATTTATAATAGCATTATTTGCAATAGCCGAAAACTAAAAACAATCCAAATATTCATTTAAATAGAGAAATAGATAAATTATGTTATAATTTTAATGCATTACCATGCAGCAGATAAAATGAACAAACCACTGCTAGAGGAATCACATAACTGAATCTCATAAACAAATGTTAGGTGAAAAAAGCCAGACATAACACATTCTTGTATTTAGCTCAAAAGGAGTCAAAATTAATTTATGGTGTTTGAAATCAAGATAATGGTTCCTCTGGGGAAGATAGAGAGGTAGTAACTAGAAAAGGTACCAGGGAGTTTTTTTTGACGTGCTGGTAATATTTTATTTTTTTTATCTCGGTGGTGATCATGTGGGATCCTTTATGAAATCCACCGAGAGACACATGTATGACTTGTGTTTTCTTCTGAGTGGTGTTATATTTGAATAATAAATTCATTTTAATGTAAATAGGTAGTAAAGGGCTCTCTGTGTAATATCAAGTTTAATATGTGGGATTTTAGAAGTTAAATAAAATAAAATTTAAACTATAGGAACTTCCTTATACCTAAAATATTTTCTTGCTTGTCATCAAAATAATAAAAAACTAGTCTAGTTTTTCAGTATGAATGTTTTGCAGCAAAATGAATGTGAAAATAACTTGTCTTCCATCTATTTCTTTAGCAAGTATTTACTATTTCTTCTGTGTGAAACTTTAGAGCTTCATGAATAAAAGAATGTAAATGGCATAACACTCTGGTTTATGTGAAATGAGCATAAGAGAAATATGTGTCTCCAGGTTAATTTTCTGTTCCAGTCTAGTTTAATATCAATCAAGCGTCTCCTATGAGGATAATATATCATGCTAGTCTAGAAAACTATATCCAAAGAAGTCAGCAAATTTTATATGAGTTATTCTTGAATTATAAAATCACTTCTGGAACTGCATAAAAATTATAAAGTGTGAAGCTTGTTTTTTTATATTTAAAATAGGTTTTATTGGAACAAATCTATTATGTCTTCCTGACAATGATATTTGAGAAGAAAACATAAAACAAACAAACAAAAAAAAAAAACCATGAGTGAAGAGCCCACATGCCAGTAGAACAATACACAGCATTTTCCATGAACTGTTAACCAGATTTCACCTCAAATTTCTGGGGCTAGTGACACTTAGTTCCCTACTTCCACTTGACTGATTATTTGATGACAGCCTGAAGAGTCTCTTAAGATGGGTGTAAAGAAGCCAGAGTGTGGCTATTCTGGTTTTTTGTGGTGCCATACAAATTTTTGAAATATTTGTTCTAGATCTGTGAAAGACACTATTGGTATTTTAATAGGAACTGTATTGAATCTATAGATTGCTTCAGGTAGCATGGATTTTTTCTTTTATATATACAGAGACAGAGAGAGAGAGTCAGAGAGAGGGATAGATAGGGACAGACAGACAGGAACAGAGAGAGATGAGAAGCATCAATCATTAGTTTTTTGTTGCGACACCTTAGTTGTTCATTGATTGCTTTCTCATATATGCCTTGACCGTGGGTCTTCAGCAGGCCGAGTAACCCCTTGCTCAAGCCAGCAACCTTGGGTTCAAGCTGGTGAGCTTTGCTCAAACCAGATGAGCTCGCGCGCAAGCTGGCAACCTCGGGGTCTCAAACCTGGGTCCTCCGCATCCCAGTCCGATGCTCTATCCACTGCACCACTGCCTGGTCAGGCTAGCGTGGATATTTTAATGATGTTAATTCCTCCAATCTATGAACACAGTATATGCTTCCACTTATTTGTGTCTTCTTCAGTTTCTTTCTTCAGTATCCTATAATTTTCTGAGTATAGGTCTTTTATATCTTTGGTTAAACTTATTCCTAGGTACTTTGTACCTTATTTCTTTTCTGCAACTGTAAATGGGATTTTCCCCTTATTTTTTTTCTGATAGTTCATTATTGGGGTATAAAAATGCCACTGATTTCTGAATATTAATGTTGTAGCCTGCTACTAAATTCATTTATTAGTTCTAGTAGTTTTATGGCAGAATCAAAGTTTTCTATGTTCAATATCATGTCATCTGTGAATAATGACAGTTTTACTTCCTCTTTTCCAATTTGGACATCTTTTATTTCTTCTTTTCAATTGCTTTGGCTAGAACTTCTGTGCTGCACATAGAACTAGAACTATGTTGAATAAGATTGGTAAGAGTAAACATCCCTGCCTTATTCTTGATCTTCAGAGAAACACCTTTAGGTTTTGCCCACTGAGTATGATGTTGACTGTGGTTGTATCATATATGACCATTATAATGTTGAGCCATGACCCTGTATTCCCACTTTGCTGTGAGTTTTTATCATAAATGGGTGCTGGATTTTACAGAATATGTTTTCTGCATCTATTGATACAATCATGTGATTTTTATCCCAAAAAAGATCCTGAATAGCTCTAGCAACCTTGCAGTTTGCTAATAAAATAGTTGGAGGTATCATATCACCTGCTATCAAACTATATTAGAAGGCCATTGTAACCAAACATCCTGGTATTGGTATAAGAACAGGCATGTATACATCTGATAAGGGGTTATAACTATGAAAACAGAACAGGGATCTTAAAAATAAACTCACATCTTTATGGTCAATATTTGACAAAGGAGGCAAGAACATACAATGGAGTAAAGACAATCTCTTCAGTAAATGGTACTGGGAAAATCGAACAGAAACATGCAAAACAATGTAAGACCACCAACTCACACCATACACAAGAATAAACTCAAAATGGATAAAAGACTTAAATGTAAGTCACAAAACCATAAAAATCTCAGAAGAAAACACAGGCAGTAAAATCTCAGACATGTCTCATGGGAATATTTCTGCTGATAAATCTTTTGGGGCAAGGGAAACAAAAGAAAAAAATAAACAAATGGGACTACATCAAACTAAAAAGATTTTGCACAGCAAAGGAAACCATCAACAAAATAAAAGGACAATCCAGTGAATGGGAGAACATATTTGCCAGTGATGCATCTGATAAAGGGTTATAAGGACATTAAAAACTTATATAACTCAACATGAAGACAACCCAATTAAAAAATGGGCAAGGGATCTAAATGCATACTTCTCTAAAAAGGACATTCAGATGACCAACAAACATATGAAAAGATGCTCAACATCACTAATAATCAAAGAAATGCAAATTAAAACCAAAATAATATATCACCACACATCTGGGTATCATCAATAAACCAATAAACAACAGGGACTAGTGAAGATGTGGAGAAAAGGGAACCCTCATACACTGTTGGTGGGAATGCAGACTGGTGCAGCCACTTTGGAAAACATATGGTGTGACCTCAGAAAATTAAAAATGAAACTGCCTATTGACCCAGTGATCTCACTTATAGGAATATATCTGAAGAAACTGAAAATACTAATTCAAAAGAATATATACACCTCTAAATGAATTGCAACGTTATTATAATATCCAAAATTTGGAAACAGCCCAAGTGCCCATCAGTAAATGAGCAGGTAAAAAAGCCATGGTACATTTACATAATGGAATACTACTCAGACATAAAAATGAAGAAAATCTCACTTTTTGCACCAGCATAGGTGAACAAGGAGATTACAGTATTATGCTAAGTATCAATAAAATAAAAGTCACAAAAGACAAATACCATATGATCTCACTTATATGTGGAATCTAATGAACAAAATAACAAGAAACAAAATGGAAACAGGAGCACAGGTACATAGAACAGACTGAAGAGGGGAAGAGGGCTAGGTGAAAGAAGATGAAGGGATTATGTAAAAAAAGAAATATATATATTTAAAGAATGTATATCAGTATATATTAAAAGAAATATATATAATATATATCAATGATATAAATATATATATATACTTGATATATGTATATATCAAATGTCATATATATATGATACAAAGACACGAACAACAGTGTGGCGATAGCCAGAGGGGAAGAAGGAGGCTGGTGGAGGTGGAAGTGGGCTAAAGGAGATAAATGGGAACAGAAGGAGATCTGACTTTGGTGGAGAGTACGTGACTCAGTATACAGATGTTTTATTGAATTGTACACTTGAAACCTGTATGATTTTATTAACCAATGCCCCCTCCAATAAATTTAATAAAAAAAAAGAAGACACAAGGCTGCATTTCCAGCACACCATCTTTCACAGCAAATGTTAAATATGAAGTCACTTTCCCCACAGTTGGTAAGAAGAAAATGTACGTGCTCTATCTCCTGACACCCTCTCCAAAGTTCAGTCAGCTTTTAACACTTGCTGAGTTTTAAAGGCGTGGCTAAATCTGCTAACAAATCCCCCAAATTATATAATGTATCCTTTTATAGCATGGGAAAAACACCACTGTGAATTTGTAGAGAGGAAATATACAGCCCTGCAACCTAAAATCTATTTGTAATTGAGTTGAAACTCTTGCCAAATCTTTTCTGAAGTGAACTGAAATCTGGAAATAGGTACTTATAAAAACCTGAGTATTCATTTAGAAATGAGGTTCTGTTATGCTTGGAAAAGCATATGCTCTCACATCCTACACTTCCACTCTGTAATAGTTTTATGTTTCATACTTAAATTTACTACCTTATTTGCAATATCAGTTCAACAACACTGATTAATGGCCAATTCTGTACTGCCTTCTGGTCGCCATGTCATTCAAAAAGTTCTCAAATTTGTGGAAATTGTAAAATATGAAAGGACTGCATATCAGCATAGTCAATGCACAACCAAATGCCAGGCAGTAAACACTAAAGGAAATCTTGGTTAAGATGTAAACTAGGCAGAGTAAAAAAGATACCAAACGGCCAAGAAATAAAAAAGTACCTGTTGTGTCTGGGAGATAGTAATGGGAAAGCCTGTTGGGAATGGAAGTTATATGTTCAGGAAATAAGTTGTAAAGTATCAAGCAAACACAAAGATACAAGGGATGGCGAATGTTGAATGCCAGAACAAGCAATGCGGACTCACTGTGGACTCATTTATTTGGACAAGTCTGGAAGCAAGGTAGTAAATAGACTACAGAAAGATGAAAGGAGCCCAAAATGGTTGAGCCAGCTAGAACATTTTTTGACTCAGGCATGCTGTCTAGAATACTATTACTATGAACGAAGAAAATACAGTTGTTGAAACTTTAAGACAAACTGTACAGCAAGTGAAAGACAGGGATCACAGCTACATTTACTAAGCACGCATAATATTGCCCTTCATTTGTGCTGCAAATTTGTGTTGCAATAATATGAATATATTCATAATATCATAAAGATAGTTTTTAATTCTCAGAACTTATTCAAAGTATTTGATCCAAAAGGCTATGAGTTGTTCACATAATTTTGTCTCTTTATAAATGGACATTTTAATTTACATGGATCAATAGGAAAACTCAAGGCGGTTAAGAAAGAAGAGAGAATATAACAGTCCTGATTCCAGTTTTTCCATTGAAATAAGCTATTTTTAAAGGCCCACATAATAATTTTTGCCATGTTCTGACAATACAACTGTAATAAACACTAACAAATATTGTCTACGTAGCACTTACCATGTACCAATCATCATGCTAGGTACTCAAATAAGTCAATTCATTTATTCCTCCAAAAAAATTCCTTCTGGATGAACTATATATTCATCTCCACATTATATGATACAAAAGAGAAGCTAAGAAAAATTATGAAACCTACCATGGTCATAAAGTTACTAAGTGGTAAAAGTGAAGAGAAAAAAAGTCTGTCTTTTGCTAAAACTCTGTCCTTAATTTTCTGCACTGTCCTTTTTTTTTTTTTTTTTAAGCGAAAGGAAGGGAGATAGTAAGACAGACTCCCACATGCACTCAACCTAGATCCAACCAGCAACCCCTGTCTGGGGCCAATGTTCAAACCAGCCTAGCTATTCTCAGTGACTGGGGCCAATGCTCAAACCAATCGAGCTACTGGCTGCTGTGGGAGGAGAAGAAAGAGAGAAGGGGGAGAGAGAGGAAGAGAGAAGCAGATGATCGCTTCTCCTGTGTGCCCTTACTAGGGATCGAATCTGGGACAACCATTCATCAAGCTGACACTCCATCCATTGAGCAAACCAGCCAGGGCCTGCATTGTCTTAAAGCAATATTTTGTCAATCTTTCACAGCACTTTGTGCTTGCTATACTTGAAATACCACATGACAGGAGTTAAGATATTGTGGGTTTTAAACTCTAGTCTGTCACCAACTGGTTCTGTGACCTTATGAGGAAGTCAATAAATCTGGCTGGTTCACAATTTTCCCATATGTAAAATGAGGAGATTGAGGTACACACATCACTTTAAACATAAAATTATATGATTAAATGACATTTACCTTTCAGAACTGTAAGCTTTTGTAATTTGCATCTATTCTGGTTTTGGTATTCAATAGATCAATAAGGATTTATTGTTTATCTTTATAGTCAGAAAGTTAAGGATGTTGGCAGTTTGCAGCCTCAACTTTTGATTACTCAGTTTTGTAGCTGTTGACAAATACTTATTTGTTTTTGAAGCACATGATTTGCCCTGCTCATTTTAACTGTTGTATTTTATTCTAGAATTCATTACATAGAATAGCTTTACTGCTATACTTTCAGGATTATTTTTCAGTCATGAGTTTTCACTGAAGCTCATGATATGATAATAGTAAACACATATAGTAATGTGTAAACACATTTAGGAAGGACATATTTAGCAGGAATTATAGTGGCACTCTACAATTAAAGTTCAATCCCTTCCAAAGATAACTCTGAGAACAGTATATGCTGAAGTTGGAAAAATACTTTAAATGATTTTTTAATTTTAAAATCACAGATATGCATATACTCACACACATATAAAACATATTTTTGCTACTCCACATCTGGTAATAATCTGAGTCACAATTTACACATGCTTGAGTTTGGCAATAACTATTTTCTTAAAATGTTAAGTATAAGCTATATGGGATGCCTTTCAAAAGCAAATACCAAATCCACTTAGATAAACTAATGCGTAAATAAATTACTAAGATTAAAGCAAATCTATGGCACATAGTCAATAATAATAAAGGTAAGATATTTCATGTATACTGATTTTTTAAAAGAATTTAAATAAACAAAGAACCATAAATTTGGTTCAGATCTTCCCAAAACATCAGGAGTAACAAAATTCAATTTTTTCCAAAACGTGAACATCAAAAGAGTAGTTTCTTCTTTTATACATGTAAGAGGATAAAGTTTTTTAAAAATCTTTTTGAGAAACATGGTAAGCAAAGTGGTATAAAATTGAACATACACTTGCACTAATTCTACTCTGTATGCTTCAAAAAAAGGGAGCAAAGTAAAAATATCATTTAAAAGTTAGAACAATTTTTCTCTTTTTACATGAGCTAAGGCATAAAAGTAATGAATTTTCTGTTTCTCAAAAGAGTCTTTAGCCATTGTACATCTCAGCATAAGCATCTCACTGGGTTTAATGTAATGTAGTAATGTATTCTGAGTCTATGCAGATAGATGTTGTACATGGTCCATTATTAGTAGCCCAAAGACTTCAACATCTTTTTGAGGAAGACAAACACACATATCAACTTTTCTCATGGTGGAGAAATAACTGGCTTTGTTGGAGTTTATCAAAACCCTCTATATCTTCAACAGTGCTTTCTCAAAAAATTTTCACTAGTAAACTTGCTAATGTGCCATTTTTTTTGTTTTTTTCTTAGTCTATTAGACTTATTTTAGAAGAAAATATGCACTAATATGTGATTCAAATAGATTGTATTCTCCAATTAGGGTCTGCTACATTTCCATGGGCACTTTATATAGAAACCTAAGCACACACTTTTTTACTGAAGTTCCATAAAACTAAGATAACCTTTGTGGTGAATTCTGAAGACAATATGTGTAGATTTTTTTTTTCTGAAGTGAGAAGCAGGGAGGCAGAGAGACAGAATCCACCAACTGCGATCCACCCAGCAAGCCCACTAGGTGGTTATGCTTTGCCCTTCAGGGGCATTGCTCCATTGCAACCAGAGCCATTCTAGCACCTGAGACAGAGGCCATGGAGCCATCCTCAGCACCTGGGCCAACTGTGCTCCAATGGAGCCTTGGCTATGGGAGAGGAAGAGAGAGAGAGAGAGAGAGAGAGAGAAAGAGAGAGAGAGGAAGGAGAGGAGGAAGAGTGGAGAAGCAGATGGGTGCTTCTCCTGTGTGCCCTGGGCGGGAATTGAACCCGAGACTTCCACACACCAGATTGATGCTCTACCACTGAGCCAGCTGACCAGGGACAAATATGTATAGATCTTAAGACATGAATTCTTCAGGGTACAAGGGCCAGACATTATAGTCTATTTAGCTGGAGGAATACAAAGTATGAATCAGATCTTAGGGCCAAGCCACAGAGTCTGGTTGCCTTCAAGTTCCTAGCTTGTGCATGTCACAAGATACCTTATGTGTATAGAGAATTAAAGCACTTGTCTATTTTCTGCATTTAGTTCTTTGGGAAGCTTTTGGGACACCACCAGATCCTTTTAGGCCTTAGGAAGCTCTGTTGAGCAAAACTTCTGCCAGATTATATGGTTGGAAAAGGATAAATTCTTTATTTTCACCCAGAGAGACATTTGTAACAGGTCTCCACTTTCACATCCACACCAACCCTACCCTTTGCTTCTATGTTTAACTACTTGAAAATTAACCAGATGGAAATCAAGACTTCTGAATAAGTCAGGGATCGAAGGGGAAAACAAAACACTTTGCAGGTTACTTGAAATCAACACAAATGTATTTCATATCAAAACATAAGGACACTTTGCTCTTATGTATTTGTTAAAACTTTCAAATCAGTCAATAATTTGAGGTAATGAGACCTCTGAAGCAAAACATCTAAAGCAGAGTTCAAAAGTGAAGATTTTTATAGTCCTAAAACCACTTGGCCTTGAAAAGAATTTAAGAACAGAGTTTACTCTCTCTAGAGAAGACTGATCATAAGGGCTTTGAACTTGGGGAATACCAGGCAAAGCTGATGGAGAAGGTGGAATGCATTATAGAGGCACATTAGTTCTTTGTATACTGAATGGTGGACTTAAAACAAGAAAAATAAATTTTATATAGAAAGATATGTATGTTATAATAAATATACATGTTTATATTTTACTAATAATATGGCAACATGTGAAATACATTCAAATACAGTCATCTTTGGCATTTTTCTGACTTTTAGTTGTATAAAATCTCAGGCTTTACATATATTTTTCACTTTATCAATATAAAGGTATTTTTTCAGGGAGAAGGGTATAACATTTGGTATTTACCAATTTGTTAGCTAGATCTATAACTTTAGATATTTAAAATGTGTGCTTCCATCTGTACTCTGACAGCAGACCTTACAAATATTAGTGTCAGGCCTGCTTTTCTTATGTTATTTTTCAGTCAAAATCTATTCAGAGAAAGCAAAGATATGTGTTTTGTATAGTTCACAGGTAATATTTTAAACTGAAGTAAAAGCTATTCTTACCTTCACCATTACCAGAAAACTCAGCATATAAAGCCAGTAAGAGATATAATAATAATAAGGCAAAAATCAGTACTTGGTCTTTATTTTTATTTAAATGTCTCTTCTTAGATTTTGTTCATAATGATTGATTTTATGCTATAATTATGGGTGCAGCAGGACTATTTTTAATTTAAAAATCTATTTCTTCCATAGGAAATTTATATGAATGAAACCTAATATTTGCAAGTGGGTTTTATTCAATATAGATTTCTGAAATGAGATATTAATGTTATATATTGCTCATGAAAACAAATTGAATTCTACAAATAGTGTTTAAAGAAAACAGTTGTTATCACCGCAGTACAGTTTCACTGTGATTGTAATATTGGTAATGCTTTATGAAGCTGAAGTCACACTAAAAACTTCATAATGCTCTCTATAAAAAAGTGTGTTGTAGGAAGAAATGCATGTATAATTAAATGTGTCTTTAAAAAATAAAGTTATAAAAATATTCCTCTCCTTTAAAATCAGAAGAGGCCCATATGACAGAGGTACAGCTCAGTCATAGAGATTAGAGACTTTCTAAGCCACATGTGGGAAATAAGGTCTGGCCCCCAAATTGTTTGGTTACATTTTTTAAAGATATCAGAAATTGCTTAAAATAAGGATTCCAGTGTGGCAGTACCCATCTCTACCAGAGAAAATATCAAAACATGTAGTGTTCAAGCAGATATTATATATGTTTGACAATATTGGTCCTAGACATTTCAACTGAACTTATAATTTTGGGAGGAAACAAGTTTATATGAGCTTGGTAGAATTCAACTATTAATGGATATAATGAAAAATATATATATTTGGTTTATTTTCATCATCACTCATTTGAGGGGTAATAATTTGGCTCAGAATTAAATGATAAGATAAATATCCAATGTGAGTTCAGAAATTTGCCTAATCATGAGTCCTCTGTGGAACACAAGTGCTACTTTATGTATTTGGCTGTAAATGGGTGGCGAGTTTTTAATAGCTACTTCATCAATAATATTCTTTTTCTGCACAAAATTTTGGTGGAACTAGAAGTTAGTATTGTTCTACTGTCTAACTAGAATACCTCTAAAATAGCATAAAGTAGCAGAGCACAGCAGGCCTGGTGCTCCTAAACAATACATTTCTGTTTGTGTATTTATAGAAAGTCTCTAAAGTGACTTCTTGCTTGAAAACAGTTTGGAAGATAAATAATGGATACTTGCCTTGGGAGAGATGGCTTTCTAGTAATACATTTAAAGGAAACTCTACGAAGTCAATGTGACATTTATAATTACATATAACAAATAGAAGGAACGACATAAGTGAAACCACATACAGGGACATACCTCATATTTGAAACAGTAAAAAGCAGCATGAAGTTCGATATAAAGACCCGCACTTCTGCAGAAGCTGATCCAATTTTATTTAATTTTTAATATCTGTAAAGTGTTTGCTCTCTTCTCCCACCAGTTTCCTAGAGTCTTCAGAAGAACAGTGCTATGCTGGTGTAAATATGCACATATTCACTCTCAGTAGTAGGTTTATTCTTCTGTTCCTCTAAGTTTTGGTATTGTATTTTATCGTGGTATATTTTAGTTCAAGGAATTACACATGGTTAGAGTTTTATGTATGTTCCCTTAAAAATAAAAACAATATGGAATATACTGATATTTGGATAAAAGTAAACAAATGTATAAATACACAAAAAATCAACCAATCCAATTTAAAAATGAGGAGAGGATCTGAATAGACACTTCTTCAAACAGGACACACAGATAGCCAATAGACATATGAATTAGATGCCCAACATCACTAATCATCAGAGAAATGCAAATTAAACCACAATGAGATATCACTTCACACTTGTCAAAATGGTTATCATCAGTAAATTAACAAATAACAAATATGCGTGTGGGTGTGAAAAGGTTCACTGTTGGTAAAATTGTAAGTTGCTTCAGCCACTATGGAAAACAAGATGGAGACGCTGCAAAAATTTAAAAGTAGAACTTTCCAGCAATCCTTATACTAGGTATTTATCCCCCAAACTTGAAAACATTGGTACATAAAGACACATGCACCCCCATGTTCATCGCAGCATTACTCACAGTGACCAAGACATGGAAACAACCGAAGTGTCCCTTGATAGAGGATTGGATAAAGAAGATGTGGTACATATGTATATACAATGGAATACTACTCAGCCATAAGAAATGATGACAGCCTGACCTGTGGTGGCGCAGTGGATAGAGCATCGACCTGGAATGCTGAGGTCGCAGGTTTGAAACTCTGCACTTCTCTGGTCAAGGTATATATGGGAGCTGATGCTTCCTGATCCTCCCTCCTTTCCCCCTCTCACTCTCTCTCCTCTCTAAAATGAATTAAAAATATTAAAAAAAGAAATAATGACATAGTGCCATTTACAACAACATGGATGGACCTTGAAAACGTTATACTGAATGAAATAAGTAAATCAGAAAAAGCTAAGAACTATATGATTTCACACATAGGTGGGATATAAAACTGAGACTCATGGACATAAATAAAAGTGAAGTATTTACCAGGGGAAAGGGGGTGTGAGGGAGGGGGACAGGTGAGGGGGTGGGGAGAAAGGTAAAGAGAAATAAATATAAGGTTAGGAAAAATAATTTGACTTTGGTGATGGGTATACAACATAATCAACAGTTCAAATGCTACAGAAATGTGGACGTGAAACCTATGTATCCTTATTGATCAAAGTCACCATGTTAAATTTAATTTTCTAACTAAAATTTAAAAATTAAAATAAATAAATAAAAATAGAACTTTCATATGACCCAGCAAACCCACTGCTGGGTATTTATTCAAAGAAATGTAAAATACTAATTTGAAAAGATATATGCACCCCTATGTTCACTGCAGCATTACTTATAATAAAAAGATATGGAAGCAACCTAAATGTCCATCAATAGATGTATGGATAAAGGAGATGTGCTGTGCATGCAGGCAAATGTGCGCGCAGCGCGCGCGCACACACACACACACACACACAATGGAATATTACTGAGCCATAGAAAGAATAAAATCTTGCTATTTGCAACAATAAGGACATATCTAGAGGGTATTATGCTAAGTGAAATAAGTCAGGCAGAGAATGATTAACACCATATGATCTCACTTATATTTGAAATCTAAAAAACAAAATGAACAAACAAAACAGAAACAAACTCATATACAGTGTGTCTGTAAAGTCATGGTGCACTTTTGACCGGACACAGGAAAGCAACAAAAGATGATAGAAATGTAAAATCTGCACCAAATAAAAGGAAAATTCTCCCAGTTTCTGTAGGATGATTTGGCAGCATGTGCGCATGCGAAGATGATGACGTAACACCATGTATACAGCAGAGCAGCCCACGACCATGCCAGTCGAGATGTGGACGGTACAGAGGAAAGTTCAGTGTGTTCTGTGGTTTGCTAAATTCAAATCCATGACCAAAGTGCAACATGAGTATTGGTGCATTTATAACGAAGTGCCACCACATAGGAAGAGCATTACTTGGTGGGATAAGCAGTTGAAGGAAACCGGCAGTTTGGTGGAGAAACCCCATTCTGGTAGGTCATCAGTCAGTGATGAGTCTGTAGAGGCTATATGGGATAGCTACCTAAGGAGCCCTAAAAAATCTGTGTGTGAGCCCACATCGAACTGCACTGAATAGGTATGAAACTGGGAGAGTTTTCCTTTTATTTGGTGCAGATTTCACATTTCTATCATCTTTTGTTGCTTTTCTGTGACCAGTCAAAAGTGCACCATGACTTTATGGACACACTGTAGATAAGGAACAAATTGATGGTTGTCATATTTGGGGGGGGGGGGGTTGAGTGAATGGGTGAAAAAGTTAAAGGGGTTAAGAAGTACAAAATGGATGACGTCACGGAAATGGAGCCGTGAGCAGCGTGTCCGACAGATCTCCCCCAAATCACAACAAATTTATCAACTAGAAACAGAAAAATTTATCCTCGGAGCATTCTGGAGTTCCACACAAACTGAAAGCGAAAGGACTGTTATCACTTGAATCTGAGAAACGAGGGTGTAGAGGAAGCTACCGCAGGGAAGTTCATTCAAGCCGTGGAGGGAGTGCGCCTGTGGTGAGTCAGCCCACACTGGGGAGCGGCGAGCAGCCGCTGGCGCGCGCCCAGACCGGTTGCAGAGCGAGTACCGCCCACACTCGGGAGCCGCGGAGGGAGTGCGCCTGCGGTGAGTCGGCCCACACTCGGGAGCGGCGAGCAGCCGCTGGCGCGCGCCCGGTCCGGTTGCAGAGCGAGTACCGCCCACACTCGGGAGCTGCGGAGGGAGTGCGCCTGCGGTGAGTCGGCCCACACTCGGGAGCGGCGAGCAGCCGCCGGCGCGCGCCCAGTCCGGTTGCAGAGCGAGTACCGCCCACACTCGGGAGTGGCGAGCAGCCGCCGGCGCGCGCCCGGTCCGGTTGCAGAGTGAGCACCACTAACGTTCCCAGCGGCCCGCGCACTGCGAGTGAGAGACCCCAGCCACCGGTGCCCGGAGCACCCCATTCGCGCGCGTGCCCTGGGCATTCCACATGCCCAGAGCGCCCTACTGGCCCGCACACCCAGGGTGCCCCATTATCCTGCGCCCGGTGCGCCCCAGCCGCCAGCAGCGGGGCGAGCGGGAGAGGCACCAGGGAGGTCTTCCCTACTTGAGAGATTCTCTCCGTAGGCGGGGCACCTCACCCAACCATTCAAGCTAACAATCAAGCATTGGGGGAGGGGCGCGCAGACAGCCTGAAATACCTTCGGGAGCACAGCTGCGGACCCAATCACTGAAATTAGATTAACCCATGAAATCTGCGCACCCACGGGTTCTAATTGATAAGATCTCTCTCAGTTCAGCGATCCAAGACAAGAGGCGTGATATTTTTTAGTGCCTCTTGCTAAAGGGGCGGGGGCAACTTCTGATTGATAGAGCCTCCATATTCAGGGATAAACGCTAACAAGAGGGACTTGGCAGATAATAAGATCTATACTACACTAGTCGCAAGCAGAGACTAGTGCCTCTTCTTCCCAGCCAAAACAGGCTACAAAGTGTGGAAAGCCTGGGTTGAGTGGTCCAACTGAATGCTAGGCGCTGAACAGTCACCTTGACAACAATTGACTCCCACCCCTGCCTGATTACACTGGAGGCTCTGACTGCCAGAGCGTTTCCCAAAGCCTTGCGCTGAGTGGGGATAGAGTGGGGATTTCCCAGCTCTTTGAGCCTCTTACTCCCCAGGCAGAAGCAGTTGCAGCCTTATAGCTGGATCACCAGGCTGCTAATTCAGAAAGGGGGGACTAGGAGAGAGACTCCAGGAAAGCAAACTCTCTCATCGTTGGACCCTGCAAACGCCAACAAGCCTTGACTACCAGCAAGACTAAAGCCAATTATATGACATTGCCATAGAATCCCATCAACTGCAAATCCCTACCTAAGTGTGACACAGGGGCAGAGCCTGGGGTACAGAGTCACCGACCAGGAAGAGGGAGAGAAAAGAAAAAGGAAGAAGTTAACCTCTCAAAATCAAGAAATATCCACAGACTTTACAACTTGTTCCAATAATTTTTTTTTGTTGTTGTTTGTTTCTTCTATCTTATTGCCTTTATTATTATTATTTCTATTTCCTCCACCTCGGTCCTTCTATTCTCTGCCCATCTTATGCTTCCCTTTTCTTGAACTACACTACCCATGAGTGTTACATTTTATTTCTCTTCTTCATCCTCACCCTCCTTTAAGGTTATACTCCAAAACACTTAACTCTCACTCTCTCCTCTTTTGTTTTTTTTTTTATTTGCTTTATTTTGTTTTTTTCTCTTCCTTTTTTTTCTTCCTTCGTTTTTCTCTTTTTCTTATTTTTTCCTTTCTAATCGTTTTTTCTTTTCTCGTTTTACTTTCCTCCCATTTAATCCTCAATCACGAACAAATTAGTTAATTTGGGACTCAAGGGTTTTTTTTGGCTTTATTTTTCTTTTTCGCTTTTGTTTTTGTTTTTTTCTTATTTGTTTGTTTATTTTTGTGGCATTTTGGGTACTTTTTACGTTGCTTTTTAACTCACTAGCATTCCTCCCAACACAAGGTCTCCATTGTATTTAGTCTTCGCTCCACTTAATACAACAGATTTTTACTTATTATTTTTATTTTTTTCTTCTTTATTATTCTTTTTTTTTCCTCCTTTTTTCTGATTCCCTCTTATCCCTCTCATTATATCTCTTAGTCGACCATCACTTACAAGCAAATCATCTTATGCTTGTCTAAGATTTTCTTCCTTTTTTTTTTTTTTTTTTGCATTTAGTAGGTCCCTACTCCCTTTTTTTGCCCCTTGAACTCTTCACCCCAAATCAGGCCCTCCATTATAGGCAGTTTTTGTTCCATTTAGCATAATATAATTCACAGGTCATCACGATATTTCCCTGAGGAGGGGAGAGGAGGGAAAGAGAAGAAAGAAAAAAGGGGGAAATAATAAATTACAAAAGAAAGAGAGGTAACACAAATAGATGTGGAAAAATCTATGGAGAAAAGACTTAACATATTGGAAGCCTTGGAGCTAAATGACAGAGAATTTAAAATAGAAATCTTAAAAATACTCAGAGATATACAAGAAAACACAGAAAGGCAATTTAGGGAGATCAGAAAACAACTCAATGAACACAAAGAATATATTACCAAGGAAATTGAAACTATAAAAACAAATCAAACAGAAATGAAAAACTCAATTCACGAGCTGAAAAACGAGGTAACAAGCTTAGCTAACAGAACAATCCAGATTGAAGATAGGATTAGTGAAATAGAAGACAAACAACTTGAGGCACAACAGAGAGAAGAAGAAAGAGACTTAAAAATAATAAAAAACGAGAAAGCCCTAAAGGAATGGTCTGACTCCATCAGAAAGAATAACATAAGAATAATAGGTATATCAGAGGGAGAAGAGAAAGAAAATGGAATGGAGAATATACTCAAACAAATAATAGACGAGAACTTCCCAAGCCTGTGGAAAGAACTAAAGCCTCAAATTCAAGAAGCAAACAGAACACCGAGTTTTCTTAACCCCAATAAACCCACTCCAAGGCACATCATAATAAAGATGACACAAACCAATGACAAAGAAAAAATTCTCAAGGCAGCCAGGGAAAAGAAGAGTACAACATATAAAGGAAGGCCTATTAGATTATCATCAGATTTCTCAGCAGAAACTCTACAAGCTAGAAGAGAGTGGACCCCAATATTTAAAGCCCTGAAAGAGAGGAACTTTCAGCCAAGAATACTATACCCATCAAAGCTATCCTTCAAGTACGAAGGAGATATAAAAACATTCACAAATACAGAAAAGATGAGAGAATTTATCAGCAGAAAGCCCCCACTCCAGGAAATACTAAAGGGGGTTTTCCAACCAGATTCAAAGAACAAAAGAAAACAACACCACAAGTAACAGCTCCACCAAGAACACAATAAAACCAAACTTAAACTGTGACAACAAAGGAAAAAAAGGGGGGAGAGGATGGAGATTAACAGTAGCAAAGGACGATGAAGTGCAGAAATACTCATAAGATAGGGTACTACAATGAATATGGTAGGTACCCTTTTCATTACTTAATGGTAACCACCCTTGAAAAAACTACCACAAAAACACTTGACTTAAAAAAGGTAGCAACAGAGGAAAGAAGTATGGAACACAAACAAACAAAAACAAATGATAGAAAAACAAAAGAGAAGAATCAAACAAGATACAAAACTAACAGAAAGCAATTTATAAAATGGCAGTAGGGAACCCACAAGTGTCAATAACTACACTAAATGTAAATGGACTAAACTTACCAATAAAAAGACACAGAATAGCAGAATGGATTAAAAAAGAAAATCCAAGTATATGCTGCCTACAAGAAACACATCTAAGCAACAAGGATAAAAACAAATTCAAAGTGAAAGGCTGGAAAACAATACTCCAAGCAAACAACACCCAAAAAAAAGCAGGTGTAGCAATACTCATCTCTAATAATGCTGACTACAAGACAGAAAAAGTACTCAGAGACAAAAATGGTCATTTCATACTGATTAAGGGGAAGTTGAATCAAGAAGACATAACAATCCTTAATATATATGCACCAAACCAAGGAGCACCAAAATATATAAGACAGCTACTTATTGACCTTAAAACAAAAACTAACAAAAATACAATCATACTTGGAGACCTCAATACACCGCTGACAGCTCTAGATCGGTCATCCAAACAGAGAATCAATAAAGATGTAGTGGCCTTAAATGAAATACTAGAACACCTGGATATGATAGACATCTACAGGACACTTCATCCCAAAGCGACAGAGTATACATTTTTCTCTAGTGTACATGGAACATTCTCAAGAATTGACCATATGTTGGGCCACAAAGACAATATCAGCAAATTTAGAAAAATTGAAATTGTACCAAGCATATTTTCTGATCATAAAGCCTTGAAACTAGAATTCAACTGCAAAAAAGAGGGGGAAAAACCCACAAAAATGTGGAAACTAAACAACATACTTCTAAAAAATGAATGGGTCAAAGAAGAAATAAGCGCCGAGATCAAAAGATATATACAGACAAATGAAAATGAAAATACGACATATCAGAATCTCTGGGATGCAGCAAAAGCAGTAATAAGAGGAAAGTTCATATCACTTCAGGCCTATATGAACAAACAAGAGAGAGCCGAAGTAAACCACTTAAGTTCACACCTTAAGGAACTAGAAAAAGAAGAACAAAGACAACCCAAAACCAGCCGAAGAAAGGAGATAATAAAAATCAGAGCAGAAATAAATGAAATAGAGAACAGAAAAACTATAGAAAAAATCAATAAAACAAGGAGCTGGTTCTTTGAAAAGATCAACAAAATTGACAAACCCTTGGCAAGACTCACCAAGGAAAAAAGGCACAGGACTCAAATAAATAAAATCCAAAATGAAAGAGGAGAGATCACCACAGACATCATAGATATACAAAGAATTATTGTAGAATACTATGAAAAATTATATGCCACCAAATACAACAATCTAGAAGAAATGGATAAATTCCTAGAACAATACTTCCTTCCTAGACTGAGTCATGAAGAAGCAGAAAGCCTAAACAGGCCAATCAGCAGGGAGGAAATTGAAAAAACTATTAAAAACCTCCCCAAAAATAAAAGTCCAGGCCCTGACGGTTATACTAGTGAATTCTATCAAACATTCAAAGAAGACTTGGTACCTATTCTACTCAAAGTCTTCCAAAAATTGAAGAAGAAGCAATACTTCCAAACACATTTTATGAGGCCAACATAACCCTCATACCAAAACCTGGCAAGGATGGCACAAAGAAAGAAAACTACAGACCAATATCTCTAATGAATACAGATGCTAAAATACTAAACAAAATACTGGCAAACCGAATACAACAACATATTAAAAAAATAATACATCATGATCAAGTGGGATTCATCCCAGAATCTCAAGGATGGTTCAACATACGCAAAACGGTTAACGTAATACACCATATCAACAAAACAAAGAACAAAAACCACATGATCTTATCAATAGATGCAGAAAAGGCTTTTGATAAAATACAACACAATTTTATATTTAAGACTCTCAACAAAATGGGTATAGAAGGAAAATATCTCACATGATAAAGGCCATATATGATAAACCATCAGCCAACATCCTATTAAACGGCATAAAACTGAGGACTTTCTACCTTAAATCAGGAACAAGACAGGGTTGTCCACTCTCTCCACTCTTATTTAACGTGGTGCTAGAAGTTCTGGCCAGAGCAATCAGACAAGACAAAGAAATAAAAGGCATCCATATTGGAAAAGAAGAAGTAAAGGTATCACTTTTTGCTGATGATATGATCCTATACATCGAAAACCCGAAGGACTCCACAAAAAGATTATTAGAAACAATAAACCAATACAGTAAGGTCACAGGATACAAAATTAACATACAAAAGTCCATAGCCTTTCTATATGCCAACAATGAAATATTAGAAAACGAACTCAAAAAAATAATCCCCTTCACGATTGCAACAAAAAAAATAAAATACCTAGGAATAAACATAACAAAGAATGTAAAGGACCTTTATAATGAAAATTACAAAGCACTGTTTAGGGAAATCGAAAAAGATACAATGAGATGGAAAAATATTCCTTGTTCTTGGATAGGAAGAATAAATATAATTAAAATGGCCATATTACCCAAAGCAATATACAAATTTAATGCAATTCCCATCAAAATTCCTATGAGATTTTTTAAAGTAATGGAACAAAAAATCATCAGATTTATATGGAACTATAAAAAACCCCGAATAGCCAAAACAATCCTAAGGAAAAAGAATAAAGCTGGGGGCATTACAATACCTGACTTTAAACTATATTATAGGGCCACGATAATCAAAACAGCATGGTATTGGCAGAAAAATAGACACTCAGACCAATGGAACAGAATGGAAAGCCCAGAAATAAAACCACATATATATGGTCAAATAATCTTTGATAAAGGGGCCAACAACACACAATGGAGAAAAGAAAGCCTCTTCAACAAATGGTGTTGGGAAAACTGGAAAGCCACATGCAAAAGAATGAAACTCGACTACAGCCTGTCCCCGTGTACTAAAATTAATTCAAAATGGATCAAAGACCTAAATATAAGACCTGAAACAATAAAGTACATAGAAGAAGACATAGGTACTAAAATCATGGACCTGGGTTTTAAAGAACATTTTATGAACTTGACTCCATTGGCAAGAGAAGTGAAGGCAAAGATAAATGAATGGGACTACATCAGAATAAAAAGTTTTTGCTCAGCAAGAGAAACTGATATCAAAATAAACAGACAGCCAACTAAATGGGAAATGATATTTTCAAACAACAGCTCAGATAAGGGCCTAATATCCAAAATTTACAAAGAACTCATAAAACTCAACAACAAACAAACAAACAATCCAATAATAAATTGGGAAGAGGACATGAACAGACACTTCTCCCAGGAAGAGATACAAATGGCCAACAGATATATGAAAAGATGCTCAGATTCATTAGTTATTAGAGAAATGCAAATCAAAACTACAATGAGATACCACCTCACCCCTGTTAGATTAGCTATTATCAACAAGACGGGTAATAGCAAATGTTGGAGAGGCTGTGGAGAAAAAGGAACCCTCATTCACTGTTGGTGGGACTGTAAAGTAGTACAACCATTATGGAGGAAAGTATGGTGGTTCCTCAAAAAACTGCAAATAGAACTACCTTATGACCCAGCAATCCCTCTACTGGGTATATACCCCAAAACCTCAGAAACATTGATACGTGAAGACACATGTAGCCCCATGTTCATTGCAGCACTGTTCACAGTGGCCAAGACATGGAAACAACCAAAAAGCCCTTCAATAGAAGACTGGATAAAGAAGATGTGGCACATATACACTAAGGAATACTACTCAGCCATAAGAAATGATGACATCAGATCATTTACAGCAAAATGGTGGGAACTTGATAACATTATACGGAGTGAAATAAGTAAATCATAAAAAAACAAGAACTATATGATTCCATACATTGGTGGAACATAAAAACGAGACTAAGAGACATGGACAAGAGTGTGGTGGTTACCAGGGGTGGGGGGAGAGAGGATATGGGAGGGAGGGAGGGAGAGAGTTAGGGGGAGGGGGAGGGGCACAGAGAACTAGATAGAGGGTGGCGGAGGACAATCTGACTTTGGGTGAGGGGTATGCAACATAATTTAATGACAAAATAACCTAGACATGTTTTCTTTGAATATATGTACCCTGATTTATTAATGTCATCCCATTACCATTAATAAAAATTTATTTAAAAAAAAAAAAAAAGAAGTACAAAATGGCAGTTTAAAAGTAGTCATGGAGATGTAAAGTAAAGCATAGGAAATATAGTCAATAATATTGTAATAACCATAAATGGTATCAAATGCATACTAGACTTATGAAGGTGACCACTTTTCTAATTATGTAAATATCTAACCACTATTTTGTACACCTGAAACTAATGTAATATTGTGTGTCAACTGTAGTTGAAAAATAAAAAATAATTAAGTGCATGTCAGAAAAGGCCCGAATCAATGCAAAATTAACTCAAGGAAGAAAGGGAAATGAAACTGGAGTTATACAGCTTGGAAGGTAGGAACTGGGCCAGTTACATAATAGAGAAGGGATGAGAAAGGCCCGCGAGCTGGGCATCGTGCACAGAACTAAGAGAAAGTAGGAAATACCTGGGAATAACAGAGGCAAAAAAAGGACTTAGGGCAACTAAAAGGTCCCATACAACTTTTAGGTTGAAATATATACATTTTTCTGTCAGTTCCTCTGTGAAATCTTCAATAGCACCTGTATAACACTCCAATGCTTCTAAAATAACTTCATTGGAGAAACTGTAAATTAGTCCTAAGATGAACTAAACCTCAGGACTAGACTAACATTTGTGAAAATCTAATTTTACTAAAGAAATTAAACTTTAGTGTTTATTTTCCAAGGTAAAAATATTTTCTAAATTGTTTCAGCAGTGTTAAAATGTGGGATTTCATTTTGGATATTTTCATTCATCTTATTGTAATTGAATTAATGAATCTTCATGTAGTTCCCCATAAGTAATATTTTAGGCAAAAGGGGATCTGAAAACCAAATAATGGCTATGTTAGACTTCTGATTAGGTTGTCACCATCTATTCACACTCTCAATATGTTATGTCTATCCAGAAGCATAGAGATGATAAATAAACATAAAATTAGAACTATAAACCTAGAATCAAATATAAGAAAAACATTTTTGTAGTTTCTAAAGAGAATCCCAGTACAGAAAATTGAGCTGTAGTCACAGATCGATTCTTACAGCTTAATGAAATTCAAGTGCAGGAAGAAAGAGTATCTGAAAGGAAAGATGATAGGAAGATTGGGGCTTGGATTACTGAGAAAAGTCAGCAGTCAGATTAGTGTCTTTCTGTTTAACAAAATTTTAAAATATAGCCATCCAGAAATTCTACCTGTGACTCCAGTTTATATATAGAAAAAAACCTTTCTCCTTTGCATTTCAGTCATTCCTTATGAGATTATTTTCCTTCTTTGTGAAGTTTTTCCTTTAAAAAAAGAGCTTCCCAGATGGGGTATCATGAATGGCTTACAGATGTGCATGAGATACTTATATCCTTAGCCCTCAGTGTGGCACATGGAGACCAGAATGACTAGAATTTATGGGCTGATGTCTAGCCCATAAGATTCTCATCTACTTCTGTTAGAATACTGCAGAAATATTATTTTACATGTGTGCTGTGATTTAAAAATGTATGGAAGTCAAAATATTAGTTTCCCTTAAAAATCTCATTTTTAGATTGATAGAGCTGCCATAACAAATACAACAGACTAGTGTCTTAAAAAGTAGGAATTTATTTTCTCACAGTTGGAGAGACTGGAAGTCCAAGAACGAGGTGTAGGCAGTTTCGGTTTCTTCTGAGGCTTCTCTTTTTGGTTGCAGATGACCACTTTTCATTGTGTCTTCACAATCTTCTGCATTATGCACCCTTGCATCTCTTTGCATGTCCAAATTTCACCTCTTTATAAGGATACCAGTCAAATTAGATCATATCCCATGCTAACTAACTCATTTTAATTTAATCTCCTTTTTATTTTTTTAAAGTCTCTATCTCTAAATACAGTCACATTCTCTAGTACTAGGGTTTAGGGAATTCACAGGAATTTTGTGGGAACACAATTCGGTAGTAATCGGGTCTGTTATTGATAAATTCTTACAACTTTACTTGAAAATATTTTTATTTCACCCTCAGTACAGTGCTTAGGTTTCATCCTGATTATTTTTACTGCACTGAGTCACAAATTTCCGAATAAAGAAATGAAGGGAGAAGAAGGGAGGCCCCCCCCCCCATTTCAGCTTCCTAGAAGATATATAGGTTCGTGCATCTTTATTTTTTAATATACATTGAAGTCATAATTTCTGAACAAAAGTGGACTTTGTGAAGCTTCACTTTCTTTTCCTTGCTGAAATATTTATAATTTGTATTATGGAAGAAAGCACATATTTAAAAAAAATTAGATGAATTGCTTAATTATGATAGATAACTAGCTTAATAGTAAATAACTATTACACTGGGGAACACAATTTTTGTTGCATTCACAAAAACACTTGTTCTTACCTAATTCGAGTATGCTGATCTCAAATCTGACATTTGTTTTTCTCTGTAAGCTACAGTTCTTTTTCGCAATTCAGGATTTTAGGTTTTCATCTTATTGTAAAATTTTCAATATTTAGTTTAACTTAATGAAGTAGACTGTTTTCTTGGGCATCATCTTTGTGAAAATATAATAATTTATATAATGCAGTAAATACACTAATACACTAAAAGATATGATTGCACCAGAAATAGTCTACAATTTCAAAATAGAGCATATTAAAACACTTATTTTAATCCTAAAATTTGCGCAATACTTATTTAAATTCTATTCATGCAAAAATTTGCATTTGTAGCTCTTGCGTTTGTGTACTTGTTGAGAACAATCTCATTTGATGCTCCAGCAGTAGTCTAACATAATATTTCTGTCCCATGGCCCTTAATAACGCTCTTCCATCGTCTTCAGATCTTGATGAAAGCGTTCTCCCTGATCATCACTAACAGCTCCAAGATTTTAGGGAAACTTATCAAGGTGACTGTTCAGGAAGTGAAACAATGCATACTAAAGTATAATGTCTTCTTGGGCATCATCTTTGTGAAAATATAATAATTTGAGGTCCATCAAATACACCTGCTTTTATCTTCTCGAAAGACAAGGCAGGAAAAGCAGAAATAATATGTTGAAAGCATTCACTTTCTCTATTCAAAGCCTGAACAAACTGCTTCTTAAGCCAAGTTTGATGTGAAGTGGGGGGAAAATGATCCTGTCTTGATTAACTACAGGTTCATTCACAATATTTTGCATCCCTACTTCCAGAGCTTCACGTTTTGGCCACTTCTTCTGTGTCCAGTGTTTCTCCCGAGCTCGGCTGTCCCACAAACACAGAAAGCAAGGATACTTTGTGAAACCTCTCTTTTGTCCTAGCAGGAAATTACCATTTTAAGATCCACACAAATGATCTAGTTATGCTCCTCCTACTTCAGAAAGTCGAGGACAATTTTTATGTCTTTATAATCTTCTCACAGATGACTTGTATAATTGGAACCACTGCATAAACATTACCATTTTGTAAGAGAACACAGTTCAGACTCTGTTTAGAGCTGTCAAGAAATAGCCACCATTCTGTTGGATGGTAAGTGGTAACACCTAGCTGGCTGAGAAGACTACTGATATCATGACAGTAAACAAAGTGTTTGTCTTCGGAAAAAAAATCACAAAAATTTGTTCATGCTTTCTGAAATGGGATACTTTAGCTGACCAGTGAAGTACATTCTTTTCTTGAAGCCTGGAGGCTAATAACTCAGCTGCTTTCTTTGATAGGCCCAAATCTCTTACTAAGTCATTCAATTTGGGTTGACTAAACTGCTGAGGGGTTAATGCCTGCTTGGCATCAGAAGAAGACCCTTCAGATTCTACAACCATTTACTCATGTATCTTATCAAAATACACTTCATCATTATGTTCACTTTCTTCATCCTTAGAAGAAATAAAACCATTGAAAACTGGAACCAGGAGTGTCTCAGAGTGTGAAATAGGTCATATTGCTGAAGGAATATTAGGTTATGCGATCATATGCTGTTTTTTCTTGCCGATGCCCTTTGTATGGATCAGACAGAAGTAACAGTCACTGTTGTGGTCCTTAGGTTCACGCCAAACCATGGGAATACCAAAAGGCATTCCTTTGCGTTTTCCTTTTGTCCAGTCACAAAGCATTTCCTCACAATTTTGACACACAATATGAAGAGCCCAATTCTTGTCTTGATCACCAAGGGGAACTTGAAAATAGGCAATATATGCACGTGTCACAAATGATAAAATATTGTGCCTTTGACGTTGAAGTGTGTAACAGCCACATATATAACAGAAGGTGTCAGGACTATTCTTACAATTACTCCTACTCGAAGAAGCCATGATTCAATCTTAAAACAAAATAAGAGGGTGTTTTTATCAGATAGTAAATTTTTACATTTAAAAACAACTACAATTATGTAAAAGTGATGTTTGTAAAACATTAATTGCCTTGTAGTTATGTTCAATCCAAGAATTATTGCCCTTTAACTCCAATTTAAAAACCAATGCACGCCATTAACTATAACAAAAATAAATTAAAATTGCATAAAAACTAGAGCATGCACCAAAAAACAGATTTCAGATTTATTTGGAATCAGCGGTGCAGAAATACATGGAAACAGTTCTAAAACCTCATGCAACAGAAAAAGAAAAAGACATTGTTCCCCAGTGTTATAGTTTAAGAGTAAACAAGTATAGATATTGGTATAGATATAGATACAGATGATATACATATAGATAGTGACAGGACAGTATTCTAGTTTACAAAGGTAATTTTAACTTAAAAGGGCTTCTATTATAGACAAAATATACACCATTTTTAATAGAAAAATATTAATGTATAATGTGAGAGATAATTGTGGCTTTGTGGTAGTATCCTATCTGCATTTTGTAAATTCTATGAAGTGCTAATTTATCCATTGCCTGCATTTCAATGCTTAACAGCGACTGCCAGATCTAAATTGTAATTTATATTCACAAATACAAAAATGTCTTAAAAACCATTTTTCAGCATGACTGATGAATAACTGACAAATAAAATTGCAAGATGTTTCAAGTGTATAATGTGATAATTTGAGAATAATTAATTTTAATGGGACTCATCTAAGGGTAGGAAAGTGAGTGAGTTTTGTGGTTGTTAGATTTAATCTTTATCTCCAATTCATTTCTGTTTTATTGGGATTAAGGAAAAAGACATTATATCTTTTAAGTGGGCTTCTCAAATAAAAGATAGCATCGATACTAAAACACCATCTCTACTACCCAGAGTATCTGTCAGTATGTCAATGGTGGCAGGATATTTTGAAATACCAGTAGAGGTTCCCTTCTCTTAAATATTTTTTTCTCTCTCTCTTTTTTTTTGTAAGAACTCATCCTTTTCCCCACTCACACACACTTAAACTGTGGGGGATTTATTGTTTTAGGAAAATTATGTTACAGTAAATAAAAGCCATTTGGGATTCTAAAGGCAAAATTCCGAATATGAATAAATTTGGAAAACGAGAGTTAGATCAAAGCTTCCTAAATCTCTGCTCTCTAAAATAGTCAAAGATTCTTCTGATTTGATGGTAGGGGACAAGGGGTGGGGCAGGGGAGTAAAGAGTCAAAGTGAATAGGAAATAGGAATAAGTAGAATTTACAGTTCCCTGTGAAAAATGGGTCCTGGTTTCTGCCCAAAGTAGGTTGGATAATTGAAATCCCAGCTCATTTAGGGATGTCATAGATACAACTTGATCACTCAATCTATATCTAGTTACTTTTTAAAGGTAGGTGAGGGAGGAGCACTTATTCTAAGAAGTTGTTATTCCTGATACCATCACACAATTGAGATCTACTTATGTGAAACACTAAAGTAAAAATACACAGGAAGGTTCAGCTCTCAGCCTGTGTCCCTCCAGGAAAAGTTGTCAATCATGGAGGCTACAGTGAATAAAGAGGAGGGGGAAAGATGGAGAAAGTAAAAGCTCTGAAGCTTTTATTAAAAGTTCTTGGCAAATAGTTTGCAACTGACAGAGCCTCACCTTAGTGTGAGAATGGAGGGCATATTTAATGAGAAAGGGAGAAGTAGGCAATAATCCTCAAATGTTAAAGGAGAAATTTGCATTTTAAAATGCTGGTAAGGCAACAAACACAGAGCTGAAATATGTGGAAGCTCTCCTAGACAGGGCTGTGTTATGCCTCCCGTGAGGGTGATGTGCTGGTGTAAATTCTCCTGACAATCAGGAATGCACTGGTTACCTATGCTAACTCTGGGAAAGAGCTCATAGTTCACTGCCCCAGAGAAGCTTCTGAATAAATGTAATTGGTTGCCTCTCTTAAGGAAATAACCTATAAAACCTGCTAAAAGTCTGGGGGACTAAAAGGTTACAACTTTATATTTTTCCACCTATATTTATAAATAGTGCAATTGTATATTTGTAAAAGAATACATTAAGCACATTTTAAATGATGCCAATATAATTACCCTGAATTCTATGTAAATAAATATAAGACAACCTGCCTTTTGTTTTTCTTCGATATATGGCAGAATATCTAAATCATGGTCAAAGAATTTGATAGCTTAGAGCCACTACATGTTAGGAGTAATATCTGATATACATACTTTGAGAGTGTAAGAATCCATGGGAGTCCGAAAAGACCAGAGTAACAGGCTTTATTGAAAGGAAGAAAGGAACCCTGCTGGGCACATCTCTGGGGAGAAGTGCACCAGTACAAGCTAGGGGGACGAATTTTATAGGGTAAAGGGAGAGTCTTGAGCAAGTGGGTATTGAATCAAAAGTCCTGGTATGTCCGGAATGCTCTTCCTTGGGGTGGCTTGCCAGCTTCTTGGAATTCCTCTGTCTTAGGGGTGATAGTCCAGTAAGTAAGGGTGAGGGCTGACAGATAAGCAGAACATCAAGAGGGCAGTTTGGAATTCCTGGTAAATTTACGTATCTATCAGAGAGGATTGTGAATACAGATAACTGATGTTGCAAAAAATTGGGAGCAGGAAAGTATCAAAGAAAAGCTGCACCATTGGTGTTATATAGGCAAGGAAGACTTTAGTCACGAGTATTGCAGTCAAAGAAAGAAACTGAATTCAACTATGGTAAAATAAAAGGCAGTAGAGAAAATTATGAGAAGATTAATAATATGGCCACAGTAGTCAGAAGGTAGAGTTGAGTTTGGAGGAAATTAAAGTTACATTCCTCTCCTAGGAGAAGGGCACAGTTGTGGGGAAATGGAAACTCAGGACATGTAGCATCCTATCCTGTTATTTGGAAAAATAAGAGGGGTTTCTTTTTTTTTTGTCAATTTCTACCTAGAATCTTTTTGGCAGTGGTATATTGGTAAAAGTTTGATAAGTTTTTTTCCCACAAGAGAAAACAAAGCCTTATTTTATAGTGTTTGTTAATTTCCAGGCCATGGGATCTCCCTTGTAGATAACCAACTACTTTTCTCTTGCTACTTTAAGATTCTCTTTGTCTCTCATCTTTTGAATTTTAATTATGATGTGTGTTGGGTGGGCCTCTTTGAGTTCATCTTATTTGGGACTGTCTGTGCTTCCTAGACTTGTATGTCTATATCTATTTCCTTGACCAGGTTAGAGAAGTTTTCTGTCATTACTGTTTCAAATAGGTTTTCAGTTTCTTGCTCTCTCCCTTCTCCTTCCAGCACTATCTTCATGTTTTTGGATTCTTTTTTCTTTGTGCTACTCTGATTGAGTGATTTCTGCTTCCTTATATTCCAAATCACTCATTTGATTCTCAGCTTGATCTGCTCCACTATTGTTTCCCAGTATTCTTCATTTCAGTTAGTGTATACTTTATTTACAACTGGTTTTTTTATGGTTTTGATATCTTTTTTTTGTGCTTATTATTTCTTCGTTGAAGTTCTCACTAAGTTCTTTGAGCATCTTTATAGCCAGTGTTTTTTAACTCTGTATCTGGTAGATTTTTTGCCTCCATTTTGTTTAGTTCTTTTTCTGGAAGACTGTCATCTGACTTCTCAACAGAAACTCTGCAGCCAGAGGGGTATGGCAAGAAATATTCAAAGTGGTGAAAATCAAGGGTTTACAACCAAGACTGCTTTATACAGCAAGGATAGCATTTAAAATTGAAGGAGAAACAAAGAGCTTCCCAGACAAGAAAAAGCTAAAGGAGTTCATCACCACAAAACAAGCATTAGATGAAATGTTAAAGGGTGTTCTTTAAGAAGAAATTATAGAGATAAAAAATATGAACAATAAGGCCTGACCTGTGGTGGCGCAGTGGATAAAGCATCGACCTGGAAATGCTGAGGTCGCCGGTTTGAAACCCTGGGGTTGCCTGGTCAAGGCACATATGGGAGTTGATGCTTCCAGCTCCTTCCCCCTGTCTCTGTCTCTCTCTCTCTCTCCTCTCTAAAATGAATAAATAAAAATAAAAAATTAAATAAAAAATTAAAAAAAATATGAACAATAAAATGACAATAAATACATATCTATCAACAATTGAATTTTAAAAACAAAATAAATAAACAAACAGACATAAAAAAAGACACACAGATACAGAGAACATTTAGACAGCTGCCAGATAAGAGAATGGATTGGGGGATGGGGAAAAATGGTGAAGGGATTAAGAGGTACAAATTGGTTGTTACAGAACCATCATGGGGATGTAAAAGTACAGCATAGGGAATAGTCAATAATATTTTATTAACAATATAGGGTGTCAAGTAGGCATGAGACTTAACAGGATAATCACTTAGTAAGTGTCTAATCACTGGAATATACAGCTGAAAATAACATAATATTGTATGTCAATTGCAATTTAAAAATACAAAATAATTTAAAACTCTCCAAAAATTTTTTCATGCTATAAATTCTCCCACAATGACTAATTTCAAAGTATCAATTTGATGACACTGAAATGTGAATTTGGGCAGATATGCTCACAATCAGGTCTTTGCAGGTAGAACCAGCCAGCTCAAGCACACCACATTGCCTTTTACCCATATAAACTGGCAAACACAAAGCACAAATCTCTAGAAATAATAATAACAGGTATCCAACTCTTAATAAATGACACTTTAGACTGGTGCATAAAGAGAAGTTTAGTTTAGGAATAGCTTAAGAATTAGAACACAGACTTATTAACTTAAAACACCTTACAAGTTGCAGCTGACTAAATTCTCGTTAACATATTCAAATGAAGAAACCAAGGTTCTCAGCTTCACATAATTGTGAGTGGCCAACTGGAAAAGGACCAGAGGACTAATTGCTTCCCAAATCCCGTCTCTCCATGAGCTCAGTTACGAAAGACAAATCCTTTTCTTAAGACCTACATCCTCAAAATGTCCTTTATTGTCTTACTTAAGATTCCACAATTCTCACAGGTTGATACCTCCATTAAGGGTAAGCACTTAACTCAGGATGTTGAAAATAATATAAAAATTAGTCTGTGAGGGACATTGTTACTTCAGTAGCATCCTTTTCACATTAGCGGGAGATATTCTGACATGATTCAATAGGACAAGAAAGGAGTGATTTTAAATTTGGACAGAGAAATGTATGGAAACTTTCATTAGTTTGACACTCTATTGTGGTAGGTGGGAAAGCAAATGTAAGTATAAAATGGGAAGAGAGGCAACACTAATGGCCCCTGGAAACAGTAGTTGGTAGGCTTATTCATCTTTGTGTTCCTCAGGTTCAGCATGTGGCTGAACTCATAGCAGGTGCTGAAACTAGTTAGAAGAAAGGAGGGAAAATTGGAAGAAGAGATGGATGAAAGGAAGAATGGAATACAGAAGAACATAGGGAAGGAGAAAGTTCAGGAGGGAGTGAGGAACACCTGGAAGGCTGCATTGTGAAAAGTATCAAGAGTGCCTGAAAAAGAAATGAAAAGCTGCATTATGAAAAGTAACAAGAATGTCTGAAAAAGGAATGAAAAGCTGTCACAGCTGGCAAATGTGGCCTTCCTTTGACATCTACCTAAGTGCTGACTTCTACTGGCTCCCTGAAATTAAGTGAGTTTTATTTATAACATTTATCTTGCTTACCTTGCCGGAACATCAAATTCTTCTGGTCGCACTCATTTGTAGGACAGATTTATTAATTATTGTGCAAAATGAAGTGAGTTCTAATATCATCATCTCTATATATTTGCATTCAACAATAATTTTTAGAAGTCAATGAAACACTTGCTTTTTAAATTGCATAGACATTGTATGTGGGTTTTTTTCCTATAAAAAATAAGAGTGATTTTTTAATTCAAAGTACACACCAATAAGGAGTGAAATATAAGCACCAGAAAAATCTCCCTTTTCATTCAATTAAATAAACAAACCCTCAATCTAAAAGATGATTCTCTCATTGTCCTGTCATAGATTAATGGCAGCTTTTTGGATGCAACCACTGATAAAGGATTGTTCTGGTTTTTAATAAAGTACTATTCCATGAAGAATATTATATACTCTCCCAACACAGTCCTTTTGTAGTGTGGTTTATTTTATTCCTGTTTGCATAATTTTCACTTGCTATCCAAACAGTAATTCTCTCTGATGTGCTGTTGGATAACAGTGTAGATCTAAAATTGTTGGTGGATTTTTAATTGTTGCAGTTTTTTTTAATGTAGTAATTATTGAAAGTTAAATATTTCTCCATGAATAACGATTCCTTGACCAGAGAAAGGCATTTACATTATGAATACTTTTATAATGAAAGAAAAGCCTTCCCAACATTCTGCACAAATAATATTATTAGTTGATAAGTTTTCCAAGACACTCAGTAGAAAAACCAAGCTCTGCTAGAGCTGTAATCAGGATCAGCTTCTCATCAAGGGAGAAAAACATATTTTCAGAAGCAAAAGCTGATTCTGATTGTTAAAGTGCAAAATGTCATTTTTCCTTTAGTTTAAAAATCTGTGAAATGTCCTTTTCATGTTTTTTTCCACTTCTTTATCTCTGTTCGCTCAGAAGAAAGATGATTATTGTCAGTAGGTACTAAGCACCTCAGGAAAAGTAAATCCCTTGACAGAATGTGCATCTGCTGGATAAGGGAAGGTGATGGACTCAAGTCATTTTACAGAGCGAAGTTTCCAAAACAAACCAGAGAAGGACACCCAAGATCTATGGACTGAGCTGCTGTACAGATAAGGCCACAGTCCCATGCTTTAAAGAATGAGACCTGGACAAAGCAGGCAGTAGGCAATGGGATTTAACAAATTTAATCAACTCCTACTTTAGGAATCCTGAATGCTCTGTAAGGACATGTAAATGGATTATGACATTAAATTTTAATTTAATAGAATTTCTGAGGTTTTTACTGCTGACAGCGGGAAACTATGTTTAAACATTCATATACCTCAGAGGTGATGGTCAGTATGGCACCATCGGAAATGACATTAGTGAAGTACGGGTCCAGACCCTGGAGGCGCCCTGCTATATCAGGCACTAACCCTTTAGTGACTAGTTATGGATACTTGGGTGGGGTATCCCTGATAGAAAAAATTAGTAAATAACTACCAATTTCAGCATTTTATTATCAGTGCCTCTGACTAAATATATACCCTGCACTGTATTTAATTTTGTATTTATTTGTTCTATTAGATACCAGAACACCCCCATCTCCTCCCGTAACTACCTTCTTCATCCCTCTTAAAAGATTTTGCTCAGCATTTTGCACCCTTCATCTGCTTAGTATGCAAATAAACATACAGTGGGTGTGGTATTTGGTGCCAAAGAAGAGAGCCAAAATGTGAATACTCGTATGTCTTAATTCCTATTACAGACATACATCTTCAATGTGATTATCTTAACTGAGATGTTCCACCTGAAGGGATCTTTGAAAGTCATGGGTGCTGAGTGTGGATTTTTGAAGAACTGAACAGAAAATTGTTCTGTCTAGAAAGAGTTCTTCTAGATACCACTGCCTTTCTCAAGCCATCAGTGCTCTATTACACTGTCAGTCACGGGTATAGCCAAATGTCAGGAACACTGACAGCCTACTTTGGGACTTGTTATACGAGGCAGCACATTTTAATTTATTTTATCCAGTTTGGTGCCTAAAGATTCCTAATAATATAAATACAGAGGTGGGCAAAAGTAAGTTTAGGGCTGCATTGTGACATACTATTGAGTTAATAAAGCCATTGTAATATCATAACTTGTGTGTCTTTTTTCATATGAACAACTATGAACCTACTTTTGCTCACCCCCTGTATTTCAGTGTTGTGACCAATGTTTCAAGGAGGTCAGAAAAGACATAAGGGAATAGCCCAAACTCCCCAAATCTGTGATCAAGAGAGGGGGATCCTCTCACAGATTTGGTAAGAAATAAAATATTAAATGCCAGTATTTGGGAAGATAATTTGATTTTTAAATTTTTTTCCTGAGACCTGACCTCAGTTCTTCACAATCTTAAGTTTCCTTCTCATTTGTAAGACATCCTTTGTTTCATGGAATTCCAAAATCACAGCTTTTCCCTCACTTTCTACTATGACCCTTAGCTATTTTACTGCTCCATTCAGCATTTTAGATGAAGAGTATCATCAGCTCTGAATGGTTGTGAGGGACTATTAAAGAACTGACTATAAAAAAATCAAACTTTCATTAGTGACTGGTATGCAATTTTGGGACATCTAACAGGGTCCGAGGCTCTGCAGATCACAGAGCCTGAAGACTCCACAAGGATTGTATTCTGTTGAGCAACCAAATTTCTAGATTATATCTTTGTTTCCACAGTTCCATTAGTGGCTCAGTTGAGATTATTCTTTTCAGCATGATAAAATTGTTTATGTTTATATGTTTGTTTTTTGTGAGAGGAGGGGACATAGTGAGACAGACTTCAGCATGTGCCCCGACTGGGATCCACCTGGTATCCCCCATCTGGGGCCAATGCTTGAATCAATCAAACTATCTTTAGTGCCTGAGGCTGATGCCCTCAGACCAACCAAGCCATCCTCAGTGCCCGGGACCAACACTCAAGCCAATCAAGCTACTGGCTGTGGGAAAGGAAGAGGGAGAGGGGGTGAGAAACAAATGGTCACTTTTTCTGTGTGTCTTGACTGGGAATTGAACTAGGACATCCATACACCAGGCAAACACTCTATCCACTGAATCAACTGATGAGGGCAATTAAATGTTTCCTTCCTGCAATAAAAACTTTTATAGCATCACCTTTAGAAAATGCATTTTCATTTTATAGTAGTTGTCTAATGAGGGCAACATATTCCAGAAGGGTAAACATAACTAGAAAAATCAGGTATTCCAAACCAAAGAAGGAATCAGAGAATATTAACCAAATCTTAACTTTAAGCACATCTTATTTTGCTGAGTTTTCTTTTCTAGGTTTAAATTTAGTATTAAAGCATAGAGGACAATGATATCAATGCATTCTTTTAGCACAATGCTCTATTTCCCACATAAAATATGGTGTTACATGCCGATTCCTCCACTTGAGATTTAGATTCCATGACTTCTCATCTTTCTCAAAGACTTTTCTCAGACACTTACTTCCTCTTCTACATAAATGATTTCTTAATTCTTGGTGGAATATTATCAACAGCATACAAACAAGCACTAATACCTTCTTTTTTGAAACAAAACAAAATCTCCCTGTATCTCAACTTGAGTTATTTTCTTATCACTCCCCCATTTATCCCTTCCCCATTTATTGTAAATTTTCTTAAACAAACATAAGGTCTCCTTATAATGATCTTCTCAATCCATGTCAATTACGTTTTCATCCTCTCTATTCTAGAGAAAAATTTTGTCAAGGTCACACACAAAAAATTTTTGTTTATGGTCACTGACCTTCCATCATCTTAACTGGACATCTCTCTGTGTTGCTTTCAGCATAGTTGCTAACCTTTGTTCCTTTCATCTCTTGATGTCAAGAACATCACACACTTGACTGAGTGTCTACATTGTTAACTGCTTCATCTCAGTCTGCTGTGCTGGTTCCTTTTTCTCCTGCTGAACCACCAGATGTCCTGGACTCTCTCATCTGCCCTAAATATGCTTTCTCTCTAGGTGATATTTTTGCAAGCTTATGGCTTTAAATAGAATCTGTTTGTTATGAATCTCATATCTATACCTTAAGATCCAAACTTACCCTAGAACACCATATTCATGTATCCAATACCCAGCCTGATATTTGTCCAAAAATGTTTTAATATACATTTAAAAATTAAAACAGCCAAGACATAACTTGTGATTCTGCATAGGACCCAACCACCAAACTAGCTCCTTCTTCAGATTAACTTTTTTGAATAAACAACTTCATCCAATTTCCTAAGCCGAAATCTTAAAGGTGCTCCTTGATTTCTCTCTGTCCACCAGCTATCTGCAACTCCAAGTATACATATCACAATCATCAACATATCATGTATAATTTACCTTCAAAACATAGTCTAAATCTACTTCTTGTTTTTTATTTCTACTACAAAAAGTACTATTGATTGCTCAGATTATTCACAGCACCTTAGCTAGCCTCCCAGCTTCTATTCATCTCCAATGAATAGTTTTGTTTTTACTTATTAACTCCCTTAAAGTATGTGTTATTTACATGTAATAAAAAGAAACTATTTTATGGTTATAATTTAATGAGTTTGCCAAATGTACATCTCCTTATAATCATCACCCCAGGAAAGATATGGAATATTTCCATTACCTCCTAAAATTTTTCCTCATTGCTATATGCCTTTTATCATTCCTCACATCTGCCCAGGAAACTTATATATGCTCTATTACTATATTTATTGATTTTTTTTTTAGAGAGAGAGGAGTGAGAGAGAGACAGAGAGAGAGAGACAGAGAGAGAGAGAAGGGGGAGGAGCAGGAAGCATCAACTCCCATATGTGCCTTGACCAGACAAGCCCAAGGTTTCGAACCGGCGACCTCAGTGTTCCAGGTCGATGCTTTATCCCACTGCGCCACCACAGGTCAGGCCCCATTACTATAAATTAATTTTATCTGTTCTAAAATTGTATGTACATGAATTCATATAGCATGTGCTCTTTTTTGTCCTAGGTAGCTCAGTATAATGTTTTGAGATTTATCAATGTTGTGTGTCTAAATAGTTTCTTCCATTTTATTATTTGAATATATCACAATTTGTTTAAGAAAATATCAAAGAAATTTTTTTGTGATTTCAGAGGATAAAATCACCAAATAGGCCATAATAAAAGTAAAAACCATCACAATGAACTTCCCAAAGTTAATGAACTTTAGAGCCCCAGAGAGATAAGGCTATAAGATTCACCAAGTAAACTATCCAGTCTAAAAATCATATAAGCATAAAGGATGTATACTTAAAAGCCCATTCTTTAACAGGGAACTACTAGGGTGCAGTAAGTAATTTAAGCATAATTAGTGGACAGTGAGTTTATGGAAAAAGAAATTATTCTCTCTGGGTTAATCACTCATAGGTGACTTATGCTTAAAATACCATAAAATTACTTGCAATTACTTACATAAAATTACCAGGTACCTGAGGCATCTGTATTAGAGACAGTTTTCTTTTTCTCAAGCTAAGGAATGGAAAATGATCCTAGAGTATTTCCAGGTAATATGGTCAGTCAATAGTAATGTGGTCAGGAAGTCCTACCAGAGATGTATCACTTTTAAAATCTGGGTAACCATTAAGAGGTCATTTCCATAATACTGCATCCAGTTAATGTGAAGTCATATGAAAAGTACACCAAACACCTGTTCAGTTATATTTTAGTTGTGCATTAATTATTTTACATTGAATGTACTATTTGAAAAGGCTATATGCTCTATTTTGGGTGACTTAGTCTAGTAATTTTAATTTTGTCCTGCTGGTTGATATTTTATTTATCTTTTTATCATTAGTAATTTTCTGTAGAAATTTCAACAGAAATTGTGGCTTTGTCTAATTTTATGTAAAGATTATTTCTAGTTTTGCTTCATGTATTTGAGCTATTACATAGCTAGAGATATAAATTGCTATATTTTTGGCCCTGGCTGATTTGCTTTGTGGTAGAGCATTGGCATGGTGTGTGGATGTCATAGGTTCAATTCCAGATCAGGGCACACAGGAGAAATGACCATCTGCTTCTCCACCCCTCCCCCTTATCTCTCACTCACTCTCTGTCTCTCTCTGTCTCTTCTCCTCCTGCAACAATGACTCGATTGGTTTGAGTGCATGAGCCCTGCTCACTGAGGATGGCTTTGTGAAGCCTCCCCTCAGGCACTGAAAATAGCTCGGTTGTGAGCATGGCCCTAGATGGACAGAGCATCAGCCCCAGACAGGACTTACTGTGTGGATCCTAGTCAGGGTGCATGCAGGAGTCTGTCTCTCTATTTCCCCTCCTCTCACTGGAAAAGAATAAAAAATAATAATAAATTACTATATTTTTGTGATGAATTGACACTTTTATCTTTATGAAATGCTCATCTTTGTTAATATTCTTAGTCCTGAAGGCTTCTTTGGTATTAAAGTATATATTTTTTCATTGTCTTACTATTAAACTATAACTTTATTGTTAAAATGCATTTCTTCTATATGACATACTACTGGATTTAGCTTTTTAATCTCGTGTAATATTCTTTGGCTTTTATTTGGAAAGTATAAAGTATTCATAATTAAATTAATTATTATATGGTTGTTCTTAAGTGCACCATCTGGACATTTGTTTTCCATTTGTTTCATGTATTTTTTGTTACTTTTCCTTGAATTTGTTGACTATTTAAATATTTTCATTATTCAATTTTTTATTATAGTTTTATCCACTATAACTTTTAAGTTTATATAGAACCTCTAGAGTTTGCAATGTGAATATTAACTTACCATAGTCTAACTTCAAGTAATATTATGCCACTTCAGATATAATGTAAGAAATTACTAAGAGTATACTGTATTATACCCTTCTTTTTAATATTATTATTGTCAAACATTATACATCTATATCACAAATCCCCAGATATATTATTTTTATTTAAACAATATATTTTAAAGAAATTGAAAGATGAGGGAATTTTTTTAAAAATTACTCATATAATAACTATTCACAGTATTTCTCATTCCATGTCTCTCTGTGAGCCAAGCCTTCTCTCTCTGTCTGCCACGCACATCTTGCCACTCATTGTGAGAACTGCACTTAACCTAGCTTTTGATTGCTAAGCACTGCTGTCCCCTTTTTGTTATTTTGAGAAACAATGATACTAATTGCTATCAGGATGTCCTGTTCTGTAATAGCATAGCCTCATTTCTTTTATTTTCAGTGACGATATAGCTACTGTGTTATGCTTAAGGCTTACTTGCTGAATTGTGACTATATTCGTAGTACACATGTGCCATATTAAATACAAAATGGCAAGTCTGGGTTTCTAATTCTATCCCTGGTAGCTTGCCAACATCAAGATTCTGGTAGTGATGAGTTAGCTTTGCTTAGACAGCAGGCCCTGTTTTGCACCCATAGAATACTATATGTGCCTTTTATAGCGCTTTCCACAAATGTAGTGAATTAAATGTGCTGGGGTGGGCAAAAGTAGGTAAGAACTCTGGGCCAAAGGGTGCCTGAGTGTAGTAAGCAGACTACAAGAATGTGTAAATAATGAAGGCCAACCATTTGAGCTTTTATGAGATTGTACGTCAGTGCACTGTGGCATCATGACAGCCTTTTGAGTTAATAAGCTATTAAAAAAGTTATAACCTGCATCTTTTTCCATATGAAAAACTGTAAACTTGTTTTTCCTAAACCTGTATATTGATTTCCTTAGCACTTTTTACTCTGGTTCCACAAGAATAGAGACTATGTGGGACCTATTTGCCACTGCATCTCTCTGCCTAGTATAATGCTTTGCACTAAGAAGCCACTCAATAATTTTTTAATCAAATTACAGACATGAATATGTTAAGCTTATAGCTCTACAAAACTCAGCTATGGAAAAGTAGAACTTTTTGAAAATTCACCAAGGAACAATTTTAGACAGATTAGCCTGAGTACTGACTGTCAGTAAAGCAAAGACAAAAACAAGAACAAGCAGTGACTCCCACAAAAACAGTACTTAGGGAAAGAGAGCCAGCTTTCTCTAAGAAAAAGCATGTAGATTTTGAGGCTAAAATCCTAAGTAGAAAGAACAGTCCTTGTGAAGACTAACTGAAATTACAACCCATTAATAAAACTAAGCATTTCCAATATTGAAAGCCCTCCATATTCTAAGTCAGAATTTAGTTACACACAAGCACTTATACAGAAAAGATAGAGAGTCTGAGGAAATAAACAGGATGAGGATAAGCACAGTATTTTATGAAACAAATGCTAGTTTGGCATGCACTGAAGAAAAAAAGGCAAAGTTCTGTGAAGAATTATTAGGGGACACATATTTGATGAGATGAAAATAAGACATGCTTACTAAATCTGACACTAAGAATGATTAGAATGTGGAACTGCAAGTGGAGAAGAAAGTGCTAAGGATTATTACTTATATGGATGTGTTAAATATTTCATATAAATGCATTATCAAAAAGTCAAAAGAAAATTTCAACATTAATTTATTTCAAAGACTGAGGTTTTTGTCATTAACCCTGAAAGTTAACTGAGCTCTCAGATTTGTTCATCCCATCTGCTTCAACTATGGGTTGAGTCGCTCATTCAGATGACTACTAGGGAAGCTGTAATACTGGTTCCTGCTAAGAACACATTTCATGGAAGAAACTGGCACTTGTAAGCCAAAATCAATGTTTGGCATAAATTACGAAATAAACGCAAATCTCCATTAGCCAAAGGACAGTGATAAATACAACAAGCCCACGAGGGACTCTGAAAATTGATGGCTCGGTAGGCTGATTTAGATAGGGATGACTCACATTTCAGTAAATCTTCATTACTGTGAGCAAACCAGGTTGTAGCATTTTAGTGTTCTTAGAAGAAATTGGTTATTGATTATAAACAAATGTCATAGAATCTGATACAAGTATAATGAAATGAGAAGCAGGGAAGTATCCTTCATGTTAATGGCAGTTGACACTGCCATGGACCTTCCTTTGAAGTAATTCAGATAGACTTTAATGGGATTTTCTCCCACAAGTAACATTTTCCAAACTCTGAAATTTACTGTGTTCACTCCCTGTGATGTATGGCAGGATTTATTTTCTAGAGTAATGGCTTTAAGCCCATAGAGCTTTCTTCACTTTTGGACTTATAACCTCCTTGTTCCAATTTCTTTCTTAATTAATGATTAAATGGAATGGCACATATAAATCTTCACAATTAATCATTAATCTCTTGTAGGCATTTTTTCCTGTGCAGTCTCAAAGTAATTTTCAGACAAGTAGTTTTAAGTGTGTAAGCAAGTTGTCTTTCAAAAGCACTAGGTAACATGTATCTTTTGCTCTATCTTCAAACTTCTCAATTACAGTTTGTTTCTTTTAAATTAAATTTCTTTTTGCAATAGCTATTCCATATCAAGTAATAATCAATGTTTTAGCATTAAAAGAACTAGTTGGAAAAATATTCTTAAAAATAACTTTTATTACATGAGTACAAACAGCTCTATACCTAAGATCTAAATGGAATTCTCTCCTTTACTACTTTAAAACACAAAAGCTATAAAGAAAATAAAACCTGGAATAAATATCCTTAGTAGGAAAGAATTAGTTTATCAATAAATTGCTTATAATTAAGATTAAACTAGAAACTCTGTGTGTCAGCTTTAGAAATAATTTTACTTTAAGCAGAAATGCGTCGGTATGAAAATATCTGAGCTCAAGTATTGTTAAATTAAAATATAGAAATATCATCTAAATTATTCGTAAATATTAACACCATACTGTTTAAGTTCATAAATTTTAAAAATGGTGAGTAATTATTCATTATTTTGCAAATCTTATTTTTTTTATTTTAAATTGAATTTATTGGGGTGACACTGATTAAGAAAATTAACAGGTGTGAAGTGGTATATCATTATAGGTCCCCTTCCCACCCCTAGAAGTCACTCATTGTAGTTTTGATTTGGATTTCCTTAATGGCTAGAGAAGTTGAGCATTAAAAATTAAAACTATCAACAACTCAAGTATTGTCAAGAAAGGGAAACACCAGAACTCCCACATACATATTTCTTGTGGAAATATAAAATAATAAAAGAATTTTGAAACACCAAAGTTCCTTACAAAGTTAAATATAGATCTACTTTATGACTCAGAAATTTCAATCCTAGACATTTATCCAAGAGAAATTAAAATGTATATTTACAAAAAAGACTTTAAAAACACATACATAAAAATTCTCATAGCAAAAGTCTAGAAACAACCCATATTATCATCAATAGAAAAATAAGCAAATTGATTGTACTATAGTCATATTATGAAATACTATTCAGCAACAAAAGGAACAAATTATGTATACGTAAAAAACAATATAGTTGAATAGTTACTGTTAGGTCAGCCAAAGGAGGGACGCACAAGGCCTGATGAATTTTATAAGTTTATTCATCTGCAAAAGAAAGGAGCTGAAACCCTAGTGGCATCAGCGGAGCACTGCAGGAAGGGGTGTCTGATATACGGGTTGCTGCAGGCATTTGCAGGCATGGGGTTGGCTGCACCTGGACATGCTCAGATTAGCATATTTCAGTTTGTTGCCTTGATTACAGATTGTCTCCCTTTTCCAACTGTCAAGTCCCTCCTGATGGCTTTGTCCCAAGGACATTTCCCAGAATCTTCCCAGGAAGGGGTGAGTTGCTGAAGGGAGGGGGAAGTTGAGTGAGGGAGATGCTTAATGAAGAAATTGCCTGAAAGGTTGGGTGAGGGAAATTTGAGTTTTTAAAAGGACCTTGAATTTAAAAGAAACCTGGACCCAAACCCAACAATTACTGAGGTGATCATGACCAGGAAACTTGAATTCCTGGTGGTATTTATAGGGGACTAGAAGGGTTTTAACAAAATTACTTGTTATGGATTTAAGCCAAATAGCAAGGTTGTGAGTATGGACAATAGACAAGGGTTGGTATCTGGTTCATTATCTGGACTTCTTGATTAAGAAAAGAAGATCTTGAAATTTAGGACTTATTCACTGTGTGAAGATCTCTTCATGACTAGAAAGATAGGCCCAAGTAGCTGGGAGTGGTACAGCTTTAGAACAGTGTGTGGGCTTATTCTTGACGTCTATTAACAAAGGGGTATTTTACACCAAGTTCAATCCAATGTAGATTTTCTATACTTTGAAATGTTATACATTTCCAACTAATATATATTAAGCAGTTAGTACATGCCAAGCAATTGTGTGTTCTAAATGTATACATATTTTAACTCAGTTAGTTAATTTAAACATGACCAGTTAATTTAAACAACTTAAGTACTTGTAATTATCATACCTATTTTACAGGTGACAAAACTAAGACAGAGAATGTTAAATATTTTGTCCAAGGTCACAAAACTAGTAAGGATCTAAAGCCAGAATTTCATTCAAGGGAATCTGGCTCTATAAGCCATGCCATGAATGTCAATAAATAAGAATACAATGGAGTGTGTGTGTGTATGTTCTGAGAAAACAATATGTATTTATTTTTATTAAGTGAGAGAGGGGGAGGCAGACAGACTTTCTCCTGTGCCCTGACTAGGATCCACTCAGCAAGCCCACTAGGGGGTGATGCTCTTCCCATCTGGGGTGTTGCTCCATTGCTCAGCAATTGAGCTCTTCTTAACACCTGAGGCGGAAGCTATGGAGCTATCCTCAGTGCCCCAGACAAACTTGCTCTAATCGAGCCATGGTTTCGGGGGGGGGGGGGAGAGAGAAACAAAAGGGGAAAGGATGGAGAAGCAGATTGGTGCTTCTCCTGTGTGCCCTACGGGTATCAAACCCAGGACATACTCAGGCCAGGCTGATGCTCTACCACTGAGCCAACTGGCCAGGGTGAGAAAATGATATTTAATAAAATAATTTCCTCTTTGCAGATTTTAAATACTAAACTATTAAAAAACATTTGTCTTTACTTGTTAATTACAGGTATTATTCAAAATAGAAACTCAGGAACAGAAATGACTGACAACACTCCGAAGACATCCCTTGTATTTAGTTACAGCATAGTCATCAGAGATACATACATGGGCTTTGAAAAGCAGCACAGAAGTGGAAGCACCACTAAAAAAAAACACAACTCAGAATGGGTTCTCAAGGAATAAAGATATTAAAAAGGGCTATTATTTAGAAAGCCATCAGACTAAAGAACCTGTTCTTATTTTTATGCCCAAAATGCTACATTTGGGATTCCAGGGTTTTAAATTTGATCAAATATTATTTTAAGAGGCAGCTAAATGGATGCTCAAGTTTTATACTTTTGTTCCAACCAAGTAGATGATAACTACATTTTCATAAAAGTAGATTTTATAATATTTCCCACACTTAGCATTTGGCTTAATGTTCACTCTATAAAATTGAAATTGATAATGCTAATAGTCATCAAACTAGTCATGTCATAACACTGTCTTGGATTAATATTTTCTATAAATTAAATATTATTTTACAAATTTCGTAAAGTATAAAACAAATTCTCAATGTAGAAAATTTAAAATTTGGTTTTGTTAATTTATAGAACTTTTTATAGGGCACAAATGCTCATTGCTTCTATTTTATCAGATTTTATTTTTCTGTGCTTATGGCTTATTATTATTGGCATCACTAAGAATGGGAAGAGAACAAAAATGTCTGCAATTGCTTCTCTTGCTTCTGGATGGGAAGAAACCACTCTGGAAAAAAAAATCAATACAAGACTGAAGAAAAAAAAACTCAATAAACCAAGGTTTAATATAGCATGTACCACCAGGAACATTTTTTCTTTTAAGAAATTTTTATTTAATAACTCTTATTTGTGCCAATTTTAATTTTTACTTTGTCCTCATGGAAACTACTCAACAGTTTTTTTTTTTGTAAAGATTATTCACACATTTGAAACTTTTTTATCAACTTGTCACTAACCTGTTCCTCTCTAAATTAAACCATGCACAATTCTTTTTGTATTATTCTTATAATCTAACCCTTAAGTCATCTCTGTATGTCTTTGTTACATAACTAACAAGATCTGTAATTTTCTTCAGAGTAAGATTTTAATGTCTGAAGAATGTAAAAATTCAAAAAAAACTAAATACAAGGTGGGAAATACTTTAAACTCCTCTACTAGCTATCACCCTGCCAATGGTCCCAGGACCATCTCCCAGTTCTTCTTTTTTTTTTAATATATATATTTTTAATTTACTGATTTTAGCAAGACAGAAAGAGGACGGGGGAGAGAGAGGAAGAAGGAGAGGGAGGGAAGCACTCATTTGTTGTCCACTTAGTAGCTCATTTGTTGGTGGCTTCCCATATGTGCCCTGACTGGGATCACATCTGCATCGTTGGTGTTTCAGGATGACGTCCTAACTGATTGAGCTAACCAGCCAGGGCCTCAATTCTATTTATTTTCTTTATTGATTTTCAGAGAGAGGACAGAGAGAGAGACAAAGGGGGTGGAGAGGAGCAGAAAGCATCAATTTGTAGTAGTTTCTTCCCTTATTTGCCTTGACTGGGCATGCCCAGGTTTTTGAACCAGCAACCTCACCATTTCTTGTTGAATGTTTTACCCACTGCACCACTACAGGTCAGGTCCAGATTCTTAAAATATAATCAATACCAGGTGCACTTGCCATATGAAAATACTGTAATCAGTACTCAGAACTTAGAATACTTCCTTACTGCTCACCAGCAGTGATAGTCAGTTAACTCAAGTGAACTTCTTTCTCTGTGGTCTCCCTTGAGTTCAGTAACATGCATTGCTGAGAGCTAGAAGGAACCCTGGGACCAAGGACACTTGCATTTTGAAGTATTCTTTTATTTCTCAGTAACCTCGAGGCATTTTGCTCCTCACACTCTAGACAAGGCTTAATGTGGGATACAGCACAGCAGCCTAATCCAATACTTCCAAGTTCACAAAGCGTGGAGAAACTAGACAGAGACCTGAGTATGCCTGAACTAGGTGAGCACCACCTGACACTTAGAAGTTTGCATAGGGGAGAAAAGGGGCTAACTGGAATACAAATAAAGGTAGACTTAGAACAGAAGGCACTGTTTATGGGGCCTGGCGGGAAAATGAATGCCAATGCAACATGGTTGAGTGCTTCAAGGTTTTTCAACAAGAAACTTTATCAATCATCTAATATCAATTATATCCGAGGTGAAAGTATTCTTACAATACACTCATTCCCACACTATCCTTAAATTTTTACATAAATCCATAGACAACTCCTTCCTTTGGGACCCTAGGCTCTGAGCCCGATACCCCACCTTTACTATCACAGTGCCTGGCTTAAACCATCAACAGTCATCCATTACTGGGTGCTTCTTTTTATTCCATCCAACTTTGCCTTTTAAAATAAATCACGTGTAGATGCTTCTTTTAAGTTAAACCATGTAGTCTCTGCTTCAGATACAACAGCAATATGGGCAAACTAAATGCTTCCTTATTCTTCCGATTGGGTATAATATGATTCACAAGAGAGTAGCTCACACCTATCACTTGGAATGAGTTAGTTGGGGTTTGGGGACACTGGGGAATTTGGAAGTGATGATTTACTACTGGAGATCTCCGTCCCAGACCAGCATCAGTATTCCATAGCCAGATGGAATACGGGCCATCAGAATCACCACATGTAGTCTACTCTGTGTTCTTGCCTTGAGAAGTTGTCTAGCTACCTCCTAACACATAAGTGAGCATAAAAGATATAAATAGTATTGAGTTTGGGTCCAGGGCCCCTTACCAAAACCTCAGTTAGCCAGGAGAAACTGTAAGTGATTTGGCTCCGTGGCAGTTCTGATAGCTCTCCTCCCTTCACTTATCTAAATATTCTGTTGCTTAGTGATCAACCATCAACCCACCCCAGAGCTCCCCCTCAAGGCTAACCTCCTGGCTAGCCTTGTTTACTAACCCTACAGACTTGAATACCCGACACTCAGGGCTGACTATGATCTCAACCCATCTGTTCGCAGATACACAAACAAATTTCTTATAAAACTCCTCAGACCATGTGTGTCCCTCTTTTGGTGACCTAACAAGTAGGTAGCCTTTTGATTGACTACTATGCTTTTTGCTTAAAAAAAAAAACCAAAAAAAAACAACAGTAATTTTCATGTCATTTGGGATTTGACCTCTTATAATATATTTGTCATTTTTCCTATTTGACTTTTCTTCCATTTTACTAAAACAACTTTTACAGATTTTGTTGTTGTGTTTCCTCCTTACCTCCTTTACTTCTAAACACTGTATGCGTAGGACCCCATCTTTGAACTTCATTTATAACGCCCTCCCTAGGTGATCTTACCTTATCATCAAAATAAATAGCAACTTCATCATTTTATTAGTTCAGAATCCCCAAAACATTTGAAATTCTATTTTGACACTTCTATTTCTCTCATAACAAATAACTCAATCTATAAGCAAATGTTGTGGGCTAAATTTTCAAAATATATCTCTACACTGAGAACCTCTCATTCCCTTCACTGTGCTTCACCCTGGGCCAAGACCATGTCTTCTCTTTTCAGGATTATTCCAGTACTCTGCTAAACTGTCTCTTGTCTTCAAACTCTGTCCTAAATCTCCTCTATACATCAGACTGATCTTTTTAAAAGATAAGTCATCTTGTTCCTTAGATTTTGCCACTTCTCAAATATAATACCTATAACAACTTCTCATTTTACTCAGAGCGAAATACAAAATCCTAAAACCACTATAAGATTTCAGAAAATCTAACAAACTCCTATTACACCTTTGCTTATCCCCCATCATGATTCTCTCACTCACTTTCTTCTAAGCTAGAAGACTTTCCCTCAGACACTCTACGCATGTTCCTGAGCCAAGACCATCACTCACTCCTTCGCTCTTCCCTTTCCAGAAATATTCTTTTCACAGATTACAAAAGGCAGGCTCCCAAAGTTACTTTGATACCTTATCAAAGAAGACTTGTTTAATTTCTGTAAATAAAATAGCATCCTTATAACCCTAACTTTTCCAACTTCTATCGTTCCTACTTCTTTTTTTATGTGTGACAGAGACAGAGAGACAGATAAGGACAGAGAGACAGGAGGAGAGAGATGAGAAGCATCAATTCTTTGTTGCGGCACCTTAGTTGTTCATTGATTGCTTTCTCATATGTTCCTTGATTTGTGTGTGTGGGGGGCTACAGCAGACTGAGTGACCCCTTGCTCAAGCCAGTGACCTTGTGCTCAAGCTGGTGAGCCTTGCTCAAACCAGATAAGCCCATGCTCAAGCGGGGTACCTCAGGGTTTTGAATCTGGGTCTTCCACATCCCAGTCTGACATTATCCACTGCACCACAGCCTGGTAAAGTATTCTTACTTCTCTTATGGCACTGAAATATTTTCCAAATTTCCTACTAACACCAGACATATTCTATATTTGTTGTTGCATTTACTGTCATTGGCCTACTTTCATTAGCATGCAAGCACTGTTGTTTTCTGTGCATTATTTTTTTTTAATTTATTCATTTTAGAGGAGAGAGAGAGAGAGAGAGAGAGAAGGTGGGGAGGAGCAGGAAGCTTCAACTCCCATATGTGCCTTGACCAGGTGAGCCCAGGGTTTGAACTGGCGACCTCAGCATTTCCAGGCCGATGCTTTATCCACTGCGCCACCACAGGTCAGGCTTCTGTGCATTATTTTATTCATTCTTAGAATGGTGCCTTGGCCTGGTAAACACTTATTAAATATTTGTTGAATTCATTAATTTTATAAAAATTGTGGCATGGAATTTTAACAGATTTGTTTCTTGTATAATTAATATACTTCTAAAGTAATTGAGCATACTGTATTTTCTCAAATAACTTCTGCCCCATGAATAAAATTCTACAAACATTTGGTTATTGTATCTTTGTTACTCCTAGTAAACACCATAATTTAAGCCATTAATATGAATAAAAATAGAACATATTTTCAAATACATTAAGTATTTTCTTCAAATAAAACATCAAAATAAAAGAAAAACAAAAACAGCAAATAAAAAACCCATAGAGTTAATGGTGAGGTAAATCATCTTACCGCAAGAGGGCTTAAACTTATTCATAAAAATATATGTATTTAGAAGACTACTGATGTACTTGAATGAAAACAAAACAAAGTAACATCAACAAAATAATCATTCCCAGTTTCACAACTTCTTAGGAGTTTTTTTTGAACAAATGTAACATAAATAATTCTACTATCATCCTACCAGGAACCTAAGTATTTCATTGAGTTATAAGGACTCTCTTAATTTCTAAGTTTTAGTAAAAAGATTAGTATAGATGAGTCCTTACTTAGGAATATATCTCTAAGAGTTTTTCTGACCTTGCAAAAGGAGGTTTTAATGGTAAACTTCTCAATGTACAAAAATGACAGTAACTGTGGTTAGAAAACCAGTAGAAAGGGAGAATAATAATCTTCAAGCAGGCCAGTTGAAGAGACAGCTGGTTAAGGAAGGGTGAAGAAGAGGAGTGAGATGTTACCAAGGAGAAATCCCCCATGGTGCAATACAAAAGGCGATCTTTTAAGTTAATATTATCTAATGTACAGATTAAAATGAGTGCTGGAAGTATAGAATTGTGACAACAATTCCAGTGCCATGCGGACTTTTCCTGGATGTGGACTTTTCCTGGACTCCTGCTCCTTGGGACAGCTCCTAACAGATGGAACTGGGGTTAGGTTGCATTTTTCAGGGATCTGGCATGGTGTTGGGGCCAACTTGGACTTGGTGAACTTGTTAAGGACACTACTCTTTTATGGATTCTTGCTGTATTGGCCAAGAGTTTGCTTAAAGGCTTTAATCACTGTAAAAAAAAAATAGAAGACTGGATAAAGAAGATGTGGCACATATACACCATGGTATACTATTCAGCAATAAGAAATGATGACATTGGATCACTTACAATAAAATGGTGGGATCTTGATAACATTATACAGAATGAAATAAGTAAATCAGAAAAAAACAAGAACTGCAGGATTCCACACATTGGTGGGACATAAATTCGAGATTAAGAGACATGGACAAGAGTGTGGTGGTTACGGGGGGCAGGGGGAGGGAAGGAGGGAGAGGAGGAGGGGGAGGGGGAAGGGTACAAAGAAAACTAGATAGAAGGTGACGGAGGACAATCTGACTTTGGGTGATGGGTATGCAACAATTGAATGACAAGATAACCTGGACATGTTTTCTTTGAATATATGTACCCTGATTTATTGATGTCACCCCATTAAAATTAATAATGATTTATTTATTAAAAAAAAGAGTGCTGGCACTTGAACTAGACTATTATCTTCCACTCTTACTCCTTAATTGCAGTAAAATAGGTGACACTTGGAAAAGTCCCGTGTTTGTTGAGCTTTGGCCAGAAGAGAAGGGGGTGGTGTTCAGCTGGAAGAGGAACTGGAGGAGAGCATTGGAGCCAGAGGGCAAAAGGTAGAGCCAAGAAACCAGTGCAAATGGGCAAGTGGAGCAGCTGAGAGCTCAGAGAAACAGACACTCCACAGAGACTCTGGAAAGGAAATGGTTTATCTCACAATGTGCAGGGGGCAAGAGTAAGGTTATTCAAGGTTAAAAAAATATACAGAAATATAGAGGATATGGGAACTCCCCACTTACACAAATACAGCTTATGCAAAAGACAAGTTTTACACCTAGTCCTCCAGTAATTCCAAAATGTGGTCTTGAAAAAATAAGAACACACAGACTGCATTAGCTTTCTAACTCACAAAAGTTCTTTCACCGAAATGCACACTACTTCATTGTTGAACTTTTGGCTTTAATTTCTTGACACTGTCTTCTCTAACACATTATAGAAATCTATATTTTTTAGTTTTGTCCTTTGAGAAAACTTCAAGTTAAATTTTATGCTTAAGCACTGCAAATTTGGAACATAAGATCCACTGTATTTTGTTGTATGCGTCACGAAGAATAGTCAATAGTAAGACATTAACTTGGATCTATCCTAAATTCAAAGACTATGGGTTTGCAGCTATGATTTGATTGAATAAAGTTTATATCCCTTGTTTTTTTTCTTCTTCTTCAGGAACCCCTATGATGCAGATGTTATTTCTCTTCATGTTGTCATAGAGCTCTCTCAGAGTTTTTGAGTCTCTTTCTCTTTTCTGCTCTACTTTTGTGCCTTTGTTCATTTTGTCCTCCAACTCGCTGATTCGATCCTCAGCTTCATCCATCCTGCTTTTAATTCCTTCCCTTGTGGTCTTCATTTCCAATATTGTATTTGTCACCTCTGATTCTTTTTTAGTATTTCAATGCCTTTTTTTATACTTGCTATCTCTTTATTTAGGTGTTCGTAATGACCATCCATTGTTGTTCTAAGATCCCTAAGCATCCTAACAGTCATTATTCTAAACTCTGCATCCAGCAGTTTGGTTATTTCCATATCACTCAGTTTCTTTTCTGGAGATTTGTGGTTTCATTTGGATTTCACTTCTCTGTCTTCTCATTATGTCTGTGTGTTTGGGTATATTGTTTGTAGGGCTTGTTGAGTCTAGGTTTGGTATTGTCTGCCTCCAATTTTTCAGTTGTGTTATTTCTAGGTCTTCTTGGGTGGGCATCAGCTGTTATTTGTAATCCACTTTTGGATTTGGGATGTGTTGAAGTCTTGATTTGTTTGTTTTCTTCTCACTTGTAGTCTTGTTTACTGATCTCAGCAGGGGGCTTATTTGAAACTGTATCCAGGAATGTGTGGGTGTAACCTGAAACTCTGAAGGCCTGATCTGCCAGTTACTCTCTCTGGGGGTGGGGTGCTTTCTCCACTTCAGTAGGGGGAGGTGTATCTCAGATCTCCATGGAGACCTGAGTTACTGCCCCTCCTCCCCACTTCTTGTTTTCAGCTGTGTCTTGCTGCACTGATTGGAGCTGGAGAGATGTGTGGAGATGTATGATCCGGAAGCACTTTAGTCTTGTGTAATGTGAAAGGATCAACCCCTCCCCCAGCTAATGCCACCTCCAGCACTGAATGAGTCAGCTTCTCAGGTCTTTCCATGCATTTCTCTGCCAGTCACCATCTGTCTTTCTCTCCCCCCTTTCCTTTTGGAAGATAAGCCAGCCCTTTCAACACACCTCGTTCCCAGGTCCCCAGGCAAGTGGCTGTGAGTGATATTTACTACACTTTTCTTTGGAATGAGAGCCTTTCTGGGCTCTCAGCCTCATACCTCCTTTGTTTCTGTAAGCAGGGGAGACTCACCGCTCCTCGGCGCTCCCTACCAGTCTCAGTGTGGCTTTTTCTTTGATCCTTGGTTTTGAGAGCTGTTGTTGTAGTCCAGAGTTGGTTTTCCATGCTGATTGTTCCTAAATTAATTTATAATCCAGTTTAGTGGTGTGAGCTGGGAGTCTGTGCATCTGCCTACTCCACTGCCATCTTCAGGTCTCTCTCTTTCCCTTTTTGCTTTTGTCTAGTTATTGTCTTTCTCAGTTAAACCGCATTACACAATTCAGTAAAGCATTTTAGTGTCCAGTTTATATCATACATGTTGGAGAAAATAGATATGAAAAGAAAATCTATTGGCAAAGGTCATTTGTACTTTAGCAGCTTTGTAGTCTCCTCTCAAATAAAATTCTGCTTTAAAGGAGCTTTCCTTTTCCTTTTTTGGGGGGGGGTTTGGTTAGGGTGTATTTTTGTCTGAGAAAAATCAGATGGTATTAATTTCTCAATCACCTGTTATTTGTTCATGATATTGTAATTTTAATAGTTATGTATGCAGTCATTAATTTGGGAGAACATTAATATTTTAAATGTATAAATAAAATATGGTATTTGAAATTTAAATTGCTATATATTGTCATTTAAAAGACTATTAGGGCTACCAAAGGGACCAGTTTTCATTAATTGCTGCCTGTTTTTCATTAATTGCTATGTACATTCTCCTCTTGAAATGATGATTTCTAAGGGAGGCAATTTTGTGGCTACAACAGAGTGATCATAAATTGTCACACAAAAAAATGCATCTCACATTTTACAATATAATAAAACAACTGTTTTATCTTAAAAGCGTAATTTTATTCTAGAAAACAGAATTTTAATAGCATCTTTAAAAGGAAGCCTCAACATTAACTAAAATTACACAGTAAATATCTTTAACAAACAGTTGTTCCAATATTTTGTAAGCATAATTGAAAAGCATATTTTCCTTTTTTGAAATATATTTATTTTCTATCCTCATGTTTCCTAAACTAATGCCTACACCATCCTTTTGTAAAATCATAATTACTATTTCAAATGGCAATTCTCTAGTGAAACCTCTATTACCTCCCAAATCTAGTTTATGCTGTTCTTAGTTGTATTTCCCCTAAATTGAGTAGAATTACCTATCTGAAGGAGTGACTCCACACACTATTACTTATAATACAAATAATAATTTTAAATATCTGTAGCATTGCTAAATGCCATTATGTTTGTATGTAATTTACAAAAAAGAATTTATCTCAATTTCAACCTTAGAGGGTGTACATATATACAAAAAACCACATACATTGGTTTTGTACATGATACTGATTGCATGAGCTAATATAAATAACCTAGCTATCCAATAACTGAGTAATTACATTCTAGAAGGAATGACCAGGAGATACAAGTAATAATGTGGAATGATCTTCATGATTTATTCTTGAGTAGAACAAAATCAAGTGTTAGAACACCTTATATAAATTATGATGCCATTATATAAAGCACATATATATTCATATCTATATACACACCAATACTATGTCTTCTTATTAGTATTTGTATCTATGAAAAAAGTTGCTCTGGTTCCCTTTGGGGATGGAGTGGGATGGGTAAATGGTGGTAAATAAGGACTTTTGTCTTATATTTATTTTCATATTTATATAATAAAAATAAGTTAAACATATGCTTTAAAATAAAGTGAAAAGTTAAAGTAATATATGCTGCATACCTTCCTCAGTTCATGTTCAAGTTCCTTTCTCTCAATTTCTAAGTATTTTATGTCAAAATATAAAGAGTATTTCTTTGGATTATGGTAAACTCTCTCCTTCTTAATTGTCCAAAAAATTATTGTTAATGAACTGTCTTTCACTTTTGCAATCTCATTTTCAAGTTTCATTTAAAATGCACTTTATATTTTATTTGCATCTAATACATAAACAAAAATTTTTCAGAAAAATACATCAGGTAGCAAATTGTGTGTTTAATCTGTAATAGAATAATTAAGAATAAACACGTTTGAAATATTTAGATACTCTCCAGAGAAATTAAAAGGAACATACAGAACATATGTGCCCATGCTGTTGAAAGCTCATTTGATCATGGTAGTTTACATTAATTGTTCTTGGAATCATTTTATAATTAAAAAGACTGAAATGTCTTGAAAAGTGTAAAGTACCCTCTACTTGATGGATCACACTGCATACTGTAATGTGTACTATCTCAAATACCTTGGAGTGTTATTTATGCATTTGTAATAGGCAAAGAATCAAAGAAAGAGTGAGTGTGGTTGGACAAGTGCATATAATTATGGGCACCTGAGTTTTCTAAGAAAACCAATAAATTACTTTCTTATATATATATACTTCTTATTTTTATTTTTATTTATTTTTCTGAAGTGAGAAGTGGGGAGGCAGAGAGACAGACTCCCACATGTGACTGACAAGGATCCACCCAGCAAGCCCACCAGGGAGTGATGCTCTGCTCATCTGGGGAGTTGCTCCATTGCAACCAGGCCGTGAAGCCATCCTCAGCAACCGGGCCAACTTTGCTCCAAGGGAGCCTTGGTTGTGGGAGGGGAAGAGAGAGATAGAGATAAAGGAGAGGGGTAAGGGTTGAGAAGCAAATGGGCACTTCTCTTGTGTGCCCTGGCTGGGAAATGAACCCAGGACTTCCACGTGCCAGGCTAATGTTCTACCACTGAGCCAACTGGCCAGGGCCTGTATTGGTTTTCTTTATCAAATCCTTTGTAATACCTGGAATTTGCACCATGACCAAAGAATAAATCTCTCTTTAGGTATGCAAAAACGAACAAAAATAATAGGAATGCTTTCACAGAATCAACATAAAATATTCCCCCAAACTTAAGTATCTGTTGAGTAAAAAAGATGTAAGGTAATTTTAATACTCCTTCTCCCCGCCCAATAAAAGAAAAAACAACTGATTAAGTACCCTACTAAAGTGTGTATGAGTTACTGATAAATTATATTTACAAATATATTAGAATATTATAATAATGAGGTGTGAAACCCATATGATAAAAATGTCCTGTGAAAGTGCCTTGTATCACCTATAAAATGCACAATGTATCCCTATGTTCATTACAACATTATTCACAGTGGCCAAGACATGGAAACAACTCAAGTATCCCTCAATAGAGGATTGGATAGAAAAGATGTGGTACATATATACAGTGGACTACTACGCAGCCACTAGAAAATATGAAATGCTGCCATTTGCGACAACCTGGCTGGATCTTGAGAATATCATGCTAAGCAAAATAAGACAGAAAAAGTCAAGAATCATATGATTTCACTTATATACAGGATAGAAAACTAAATCAGCAGATGAACAAACAAGAAAAACAAAAACTTGTGGGCACAGACAATGGTGGTCACCAGAGGAAAAGGGGAGTTTGCAGGGGTAGTGAAGGAGAAAGGGGCTTGGAAGGTAGAGTGACAAGGAGAGTAGACTTTGGGTGGTGAGCACATAATGCAGTATACAAACAATGTACCACAGAATTGCACACGTGAAACTTGTCACTGGAAAGGGACTAGGAGCGAAGTGGGTCTACCGCCTTAGCACAGTCTGGAATGTGTGGGTTCTCGATTTTGTGCAGAACAGATTTTAAAACATGAGTCCAGGTGATTTTGAGAATATGTTTATTAAAGCTGGGGACAGTAAAACAAAAGACGGGTTGAAGGTAGAAGAGGCAAGATCACTGCAACAGGAGTGAGCCTAGGCTGGGCTGTCTAGAGGCAGGAAACAAGTCACAGAGGCAGAGGATTTGAGCCACCCTGGGCTGCGTGGACTCAGGAAACAAGGTGCAGAGACAAAAAGAAACCTCTTGGAGACAGGTTCAGCACTTCGCCTGGAACAAGCTGTGGCTGCCCCCGTTCCCCTGTTGGTTAAGTCTCATGGGGACTGTTGGCGCTTAGGAGCAGTTCATAGCTGAGAAAAGAAGGGGGGAGTAGGCATGCTCAAGGGAGAGTGCTCACTGTGTCCTTCGTCTTAAGGATTTTTAAAAGCTGGTTTTTAAAGGCAGAAATTTTAAAGGCATCTCAATTGGAATATTCATCAGCTTTCCAGGTGTGTCCTTTGATATGCTGATGTAGCAAAAAAAATCTAAAGAGGGCTCATGGTCATTCTCTGTTCAATTTTACCTTCAAAGAATATCACTGGAAAGGGCCCAGGACCAAGGCAGCTCTGCCCCTGGCATGGTCCTGAATGTGTGAGCCACTTGTTTCTAAGTATCGTTATTTATGGAAGGAAAGATCTTGTGATGTAAGACACCTGTAAATCGCTCAACCATCTGTTTAGCTATCTGTCTCAGTTTCTCCATTCCACTTGCCAAGGAATTTTCCTAGCTTCTTACTAACCTGCCTCAAAACCTATGTATTTTACCAACCAGTGTCACCCCAATAAATTTAATTAAAATAAATAAAATGCACAGTGTCTTCTGGTCCTGAATCACAGTCAGTGTGATGAGAGGTTCACAACAAGAGATACAGATATTCTCCCTATAGTTACCAATCGTGGTTATGTGTTTATAAAAAGGGACAAAGAGGATAGTAGAATCCCTAAAAGATTAAATGTTCACATGCTGTGATCCCGCTGTTAATCTGCTTTTGAAAATTTGAGTTGAAAATTTTATTCCCTTAGTTTTGCATATAATCTAGTGTCTAAAATCCCTATACTCAACCCAAGGCACGCTAAACTGATGCTCCATTTTTAAAGTCTGTGGCAGACTTAGATAGTTGTGTACACCATCATTCATTCTCCTCAGCCTCTGTAGTGTTAGAATACCAAATATATGCAATGTGGCAATGTGCCCAGCCAAAGGAATTATATTTTTTAGTCCTCCTTCTGTTAATATGGTCAGTTTGAATAATGACAAATATACCAAACTACTGTGTGAACTTTTTCAATAGGTTTCCTTGGAAAGGAGGAGGTGAGAACTCTCGTCATCCTGCTGTCTGGAATAGAAGTGATATCTAGAGTTTTAGCCACTGTTTTGCACCATAAGGACAGAGGTCATATTCTAAGGATGTCAGAACAGAGAAGTGGAAGAAACTTGGATCCCTGATGATTTTAAGGTGTTTTTATGTCTGGTCTGAACAGCCTCTTATTTGTTAATTGGGTTTTTCTGTTACATATAGGCAAGCCTAGTTTTATAGAAATTGGTTTCAATGTATTTCTAAATATGTTACTTTACCTGTAGATGCTCAAGTCTTTATGAATTCACAGATGCCTAAGAATGCATGTTTTTATATCTTCTTTGAGAAATATACCTATATAAGTAAAACAATGCTCCCAATGCCTTTTTTAATTTTTGTTATTTTGCCATACTTGATATTCATTTGACCTCCTTTTTAACTTCTGTCTGCATTCAATCAGATGTGCTTTAACCCACTTTTATTGTGTAACTGAATTACTTTGGGTGTAGAAGTACATACTTTGTGGGGTGAGAGAAGAGTTGGGGGAGTCTGATCTTAGTGTTTTCAGGAATTAAACCCACCTACACTATAAACCCAGATAAATTTGCTATTACTTCCGTATACTTACTGTTTTTACTCCTTATAGCTGTGTGTGTCGTTCACTGCTTTAAGTAATATCAGGCTTCCACCTCACCAGTTTTTCAGTGCTAACCTTTTTACTCGTCGCTCAAACCTAATTAGCCTTGTTTTCAAGTCTTCTCACATCCTATTTTCTTTCCCCTTTGCAATGCTTTGAGCATGGTTTGCCCCATTTACCTACCTGTCATCCTTCATATCTCAGCTCAGTTCACTTCCCTTCCTGGGTTGGATTTACTAGCTCCATGGTCTGGGCATACCATATACCTTTCCTTATAGAACTTAGTACAGTTGTAATTTTTTTTGTTAACTAGTGAAATTACATATTTAATGTATTTCTAACTAGATTTTGAACTCTTATCAAAATAGGATCTGTTTCTTTTCTCCTCACCTTCTACTGCCCGGCACAGTTCATGTTGCAGAGTGAGCACTCAGTAAATTAAGAGAATTGTCTTACTCCTGCAGACAACGCTGATAATTAAGTGAATTTGGACCAGAGCGAGATAGTTGGATTTGCAGATAAATGTAACATACATGCACTCTAAAAGCAAATGTCAGGAAGTGAATATTACCGACATACCCCCATAATCTTGCAGTTTTGGTATCACACCACCACAATAAAGGGAGTGTCTAAAAACAAGCAAGCCATAATCTCTGTGCTGGTGGAAGGTCCTGCCTACAATTTGTAAAGATGTAACATCTGTGAAACACAACCAAATGAGGTATACCTGCACCTAAATTGGCATTCTCAATTTGATGAAACCGTAGGTAGTACTTCTCAATGGGGACTGAAGATTGTTTAATAGATTTTTTAAAATACTGAACTGTGAAGATAGCAAAGGGTAAGTTCAAAATATGAAGACAAAAGAAGATAGTGAAGGACAAGTGAAATAACTTAGAAAGTAAATGTAATTAAAGTTGAAGAGAATAAATAAACCAAAATTAAGAAACATTTTATACATATTTGTCTGGTCTGCACGTCACTGCTACCTCACCCACTAGAATTCACTTCATAAATTATTACCGAGTTATCCTGCTTGTAATGCTGGTGGTTGAGGTCCGGCAAGTTCCCACTGAATTCAGTCAGATGGTAGAACTGTAGAGCCAGAAAGCATCAGGACACATTTTTTTGGAGGCTTGGAAAGACAGGCAAGCAAATTGAAGGGCAAAGGACCCGGGAAAACCACACCTCATGGTGCGAGGAGAGTGATCTGGGAGAATCACTATGGATGGAAAGCACCCGCAGCCTTGACGATACAGACGTGGCGCTACCATGCGCCCATGCACCAATCAGACAAAGTGCTTGCAGCCGGTAACCTCGCCGGCAAGCCTAACACAGCCATTTCCCCACACTGCTAAAGACAGCCTGATGTCACATCTTTGCAAAATCTTTTAAGGGCTCTGTATAGCCCACAACAGATAAAGCACTGCTTATTATCAATTATATTCATAAAATGAAGAACTGTTGATTTTTATCATTCATTTTTTTTTTTGTATTTTTCTGAAGCTGGAAACGGGGAGAGACAGTCAGACAGACTCCCGCATGCGCCCGACAGGGATCCACCCGGCACGCCCACTGGGGGGCGACGCTCTGCCCACCAGGGGGCGATGCTCTGCCCCTCCGGGACATCGCTCTGCTGCGACCAGAGCCACTCTAGCGCCTGGAGCAGAGGCCAAGGAGCCATCCCCAGCGCCCGGGCCATCTTTGCTCCAATGGAGCCTTGGGCCAGGGCCTTTTATCATTCATTTTTAATGAATTTTGTTAGATATTAGGGGAAAAGTTGATTTTCCCATTTATGACTTCAAGTAATTTCCAGTTTGAAGCAGTAAGTATGGATTTTAAAAGAATTTGAATGAGTCTAGGCATACTTCAATGCCTAATATCCCACAGGAACTAACAACTTAACTCCTAGCTGGATTATTTTTATGTACAATGTCTTAATTTTCAGGGGTGCAAGTCATGTGTGACGAACTAATTTTCTTCATTACGTTAAGGATAACACTAAGTACCACAAAGAGAGTACAGAGAGTAGTACATCAATTTAAGTGTGCAGAAGAATATATTGTGAATTTGGTTTCAGATCATAGTTTGGGAATAAAGCAATGACCTATTCTTTTAATTGTTTTAAAAATGTGTTTCAGGGTTCCGGTTTAAGATAGTGGCATAGGAGAATACTAGGCTCACTTCCTCCTGCCAATGCGCCGAATCTGCAGCTACATACATACGGTTCAATTTCCTCTAGGGGAAAATAAAAATCTAAAATCTGAGCAACTACCATGGCCCAGGCTTACCTCATCAAGCAGGAAGGAGAGTGTGGGGCAGCTGTGTTAGGCTTGCTCACCGGTAAACCAGCTGCAAACACTTTGGTTGATTAGTGCATGCGCACGTCACAGAGGCATGTGTGTGTGTGTGTGTGTGTGTGTGTGTGTGAGAGAGAGAGAGAGAGAGAGAGAGAGAGAGAGAGAGAGATATAAAGCTATGGCTGCTTGTGCTCCAGAGAGATTGTGGATTGTGGATGGCAGATTGCCTGCCCACCACTGTGAGGGGCCATTCTTGCTGGGGGTTTTTTGCCAGAGAAGCAGTTTTCGCCTGCCTGTGTGCTTGTCCGCTGTTGTGAGACTTTATTAAACGAAATAGTCCTAACGCTTTCTGGCTTCGCAGTTTATTTCCCATCTGCCCAAATCCAGTGAGGACCTACCTGGCCTTGGCCACTGGCATTACAAGCCACCCAAAACATCAAACGTTGAAAAACAACCTCCCCAAGACTAGAAAGCACTGAGGAATGGCTCCTCGAGGACTCAACTTTCTCAGGGCTCCACGCAGAGGAAGTCGACCCAGAGGCGACCAAGCTTCATGGGGATGCGGTGAACATGGCCGTTTGCCCAACCTAACGCCTTAGCCACAGAGGAAGCATCTATGTTAGTACAGAACTAGCAGCTGCTGGCTACTGAGCCCCACCCCAGGCCCTCCCTCTGCCTTATCTAAACAGCTACTGTAATGCTGGTGGCCGAGAACAGGAAGGTCCACATTGGATTCGGGCAAATGACAGAGAAATCGCGGAGCCAGAAAGCTTTGGGCCATTCCTGTTTAATAGAGTCTTACAATGGCCAACAAGCAAACAGGCAGGGGAAAAACTCTTCTCACAGCAGCAAGCCAAAGAACAGCAAAATGACCCCTCACAGTGGCAGGCAGGCAATCCGCAATCCACAATCCACAATCCACAATCCAATCCTCCATCCTCCATCCACCCTGAGCTCAAGCACACATAACCTTACAATAGACCATACACACGTGGCGCTGCCACGGGCTCACACACAAATGAGGCAAAGTGCTTGCAGCTGGTAACCCTGCACGCAAGCCTAACACAGCTGCCCCACACCCTGTTTCCTGCAGGAGCCGTCTACACCCTCTTCTCTGTGTCTTCTCCCCGCCAGGCACCATCTTTGTGCTCTAGCGTGAGCCCCAACTTTTTCAAATGCTAGGCTTATATATTTCCCAGAGGGGAGCCTTCAGCCTTTACAGGTGCCCTTTACACATGGCTGTTGCACAGGGTTTTTGGTTTGTTTCTGTGTTATCCTTCAGGGGAGCCACTTGATCATTTGGCTCTGACGGCCAGGGGGCTTGGATCCCAGATCTCCTGAAACTGTAAGGGCTGACCATCCTTGGCCAACTAGGGCCACCACCAGGGCTCTGCACATACCTCTGACAGAAACACTCCCCTTGTCTTGCTGAGAGAGACCTATTTGTTGTCCTGGAGCTCGGCTGGGGAGGGCTTTCAGAAAAAAGGCTGTGAGTGCAATCTTTGAGCTAGCCCTCTGTCTCACTCACCTCTCCTACATGTCCCCAGAAAGGAGTTTATAATCTGTCTGCTGTCCCAATTTTGCAGCTGCTTCTGTGGTAGGCAGTTAGAAAGGAGCAAAGCAAGGACAATGTGCCAGGTACAGAATGTCACCAGGGCAGAAAGCCCCAGGTGCCTAGCAATCGGCAAAACTGGGAAAACAAAGACCGTGCCCCCAGGGTGACTTTTTCTTCCTTAAATGGTCCTGTGGTTTAGACCCTCTGATTTCATATCACTGGTTGGGGGATGACTCTCCCCTGAGCTTTCCTCCTCTGGCATGTCACCAGTTATGTGGTTTTAGACCGGGGCAGCTTTGTTAGGCTTGCTTGCAGGGTTACTGGCTGGAAGCACTTTGCCTGATTGGTGTGTGGGTGTGTAGCAGTGCCATGTCTATATGGCCTGTATACTGTATAAGGCTATGGGTGCTTCCACTCGAGAGAGATTGTGGATTGTGGATGGCGGGTTTGCCTTCCTGCCACTGTGAGCAGCCATTCTTGCTGTTTGTGTGCTGGAAAAGAGGTTTTTCCCCTGCTTGTGTGCTTGTCCACCCTGTGAGACAAACAGAATGGCCCTAACGCTTTCTGGCTCCGCAGTTTCTCTACCGTCTGCACGAATCCATTGTGAACCTGCCTGGCCTCGGCCATCAGCATTACAGACCCCTTTCCCCTTAAGGGAGGAACAAGAAAGCTGAAAAAGAACACTTAAGCATTAACCCCTAGAGATAACATCCAGGTCACAGTTGTGTTTCAGCTTCAGACCCAGAAAAGTAGCAAAACCAGATAAAGGGAAGCCTCTGGCTGACCCCCAGACCAGCTGCCTTGAGTAATGGCCTCCTGCCCTGGGGCCAACCACCCATAAAGACCACAACCCTAAAAGACAGACCTGGAGAGCAGATGAATATTCTATTAAAAGACTCTCCTGGCTGATCATCTCCTAACATGCTCACCCTTAAAATCCCTTAGAAGAAGGTCCCAGGGCACTCTCCCTTCTGGGAGCACTCCTCTGTCTCCCCCCATTACTTCTACCCCACCCCCACCCCTGTGTGTTTTCCTTGTCTCTCTGTTTCTCTGAAGCTCATCCCGGGCTAATCCCCTGAACCTGTCTCCAAGGTCCCCTTTTCTCTTTCTTCCTACATGTCCAATAAATTCTTCCTTTACTTGCTGCACTTTGTCTCTTGATTGAGTCCTTTCTCTCAGGAAGACAAGAATCAAGGTTTTGCTGTTCCCCCTGTAACACTTCCAGGGAACATCTCTACATTGCCTGGCTCTGGTGCTCAGTGGGGCTTATGCTCCTGGGTGTCAGAGGACTACAACCCAGGGAGAGAGTTCTGAAATGGCTACCACCCCCAGGGCACAGCAAAAGGCAACAGACCCAGGGGAACACAGGCCTATTATCTGATCTTCCTAGGTGCATTTCCGGGACAGGCTTCTGATTAAATACACTTTTCCCGGCTGACTGTAATCCTTTCCAGACATTTTGAAGGGCTGGCACTATCTTTGCTCTGTCCCCTAGCCACCTCCAGAATGCCACAAATGTTACTGTAACTATGGTGAATAATATATTGCATAAACCTAACAGAATATTGCATGTCAATTGTAATTGAAAAATGAGATATTTTTAAAATAATAATCTTGTATTGTATATTTGAAAGTAGTTAGGTGACTGGATCTTGAAAGTTCCCATTACAAGAAAAATACGGTAACTGTGTGGTAATGGGTATTCACTGGACTTATCGTGGAAATCATGTCTCAACACATACAAATATTGAAATATTATGTTGTACACCTGAAACGGAAAAAAATGTGATGTCAATTATGCCTCAATAAAAAAGAAGAAATTAATTTGAGTTGCACACTATTTATTGGGGGCAGCAATAGTCATAAATACTGACTCCAGCTGGTAAGCATCAGAAAGGATGAACACTTCACAGGTGTTCGGTAAGCCCTTGTTGATTTTCATTTTTGCTCCAGTACAATTGCCTAGTGATTTTGATATATACTGATGGAAGTTCTATGGGGATTGGTTAGGTATGATTACTGGACTAAAAAACGTACTTAATTTTCATCTTCTGGAGCAGATTTTCAGCAAGAGAATAAAGAGACAAATCCTTTCTGACACAACACCCAACCTTTCTGTTTTCCAGCAGATACTGAAACTAATTCTAGATTATTAGTATGCCCAGAATATTAAAATAATCATTGACAAGAGAGTTGTAGTCAGAATATATCATTTTTTTCTTCCTGGTTTAGGAAATAGCCCAATTTTATACCACAGAAATACTTGATACTTCATTTTTCAATTAATTTTAAATAAACATGACAAAAGCTTGCCAATAAAAGATAGGAAACTTATTTTTCAGATAAAGAATATCAAATAAAATAAGCAACTACAAATAATACAAACAACACATTTATTTAGAAAAATAAACTGAAAATGCTGTTTGTTTGTCTGATACATTTTCCCATGAAGCATAGATAAATGACTATAAAAACTCTTATATGTCAAATACAAATTACAAATGATTTCTTTTTAATTCAGAGAACAAATAGATGTTCAACACAAATGTTTCGTGTACAGTTCACTGTACTTGACTTCTTGATTGTTAATGATAAAAAATGATCTTCATTAAAAAATTTTGATCCCTTTTTCATTCATTTGACCACACCGATACTTTTTCATTATTATTCTCTAGCTGTTATTTTAATGAGACAAGACCTTTTTTTTTTTTTAGATAATTGATTTTTATAGAAGGAAGAGAAATTAATGTCTGCAGAATTCTTGTTTCTTTTATGGACTCCTGTAAGAAACTGCTTGTTGTGGTCTCAAAACTCATGGGGACCATCTGTGCAAATAATAGCACACATCATTACCCTGAATGGAAGTGACAGTGCAAATATTAGAAGTGCATTGAGAAATAATCAGTACGAACTGATCTCCCCCCCTCTCAACCAATATGGAGTGAAGGACTGAATGCAGAAACTTTTCAAGCAATTGACAAGAATGCTGTTATTCCATTATGGCTTTAAGGGTATACACAAGGTGGCAAACATCCTCTCTGCAAACAGCAGCATTCTGTCCTAATACTGTTCATTGCTGCAATGCTCCTCTGTTTGTTCAGTTTCTCTTTGTCTACATACTTATTTTGAAATGCTGAGTAATTCTGGCTAGAGATATCTCCTATCTCTATACTTTTACCTTCCCAAATGATAAATCAATTGATAATTTACTAGCTTAATTGCTGAATCTACATTTTCATGGGTTCACATCTGGGAATATTTATTTTCATGGTGAATGAAGTAGGATGGATTTTGTTTGGTGCCTGTTTTTGTTGGCTTGATTGTTTATTTTCATCTTTTTTTTTCTTTTAATCTTCTTTGTAATTTCTGAGTGAAGAGATTTAAGGCTGTGGCTTTTTTTCACCCCCTAGGGCTCTGCTCATGGCTGTCAGACTAGAGGCAGGTGATTTTATGCAGACCATATCAGTCATCATTTGTGCTCCAAAGTTGAGGGGATTTGCTGCTCTCAGATGGAAAGGCTCCTGTTATTTCAAAATTAGATCTGGCCTCAAGAAGTCATAATGATGAATCTGAAGTGAGAAAAATGAGCTGACATGCCTCCAAATAAAGATTTTTCCTTCCAACCTGAAGGAGCTGTCAGAAGAACAAAAACAAAAGACAAAAGATCAGTTTAAATAGTAAGCACAGTTCAACAAAAACAGAACATTAAGAACAAGGTGGTCATCTGTTAAAGCTGGATTTAAAATTATTTTGAATTATCAAAAATTTTACTTTAAATATCCAAACATATTTTAAACATATATTCTATTTAAATTTCATATATAAAAATAATATGTTGTCAGTCATAAAAATTTAGTAGTAGCATGCTTATATTTCAATGACAAGATCTGCTTCTAATAGTTTTTAAAACTTCAGATAACTTTGTCCACTTATAAATGCACCTAGTTCTCAGAGAATTGCATAAATTTTCAGACTATATTTATGTAAGTTGAAAATGTATAAAATATCTAGAGATATTTATATCTGGAGATATATATTTTATATGTATATATTATTAAAATAGTTCAAGGAATCATTTTATTAAGCTAGAGACTTTACTTAAAACAACAAAAAAGTGCTCACTTTGACAGCACATATACTAAAATTGGAACGGTACAGAGAAGATTAGCATGGCCCCTGCGCAAGGACGACAGGCAAGTTCCTGAAGCGTTCCATATTTTTTGGACCTTGATAACATTATACTGAGTGAAATAAGTAAGTCAGAAAAAACTAAGAACTGTATGATTCCTTACATAGGTGGGACATAAAAATGAGACTCAGAGACATGGACAACAGTGTTGGGGTTACAGGTTGGGGGGGAGGAAGAGGAGGAAGTGAAGGAGTGGGGGGAGGGGAGGGGCACAAAGAAAACCAGATAGACAGTGACGGAAGACTTTGGGTGATGGGAATGCAGCATAATCAAATGTCAAAATAACCTGGAGATGTTTTCTCTGAACATATGTACCTTGATTAATCAATGTCACCCCATTAAAATTAATAAAACATTTTTAAAAATTAAAATAAATAAATAAAAGAAAATAAAAGCATTGCTTGAATGATGCCTGAAGTCTTCCGATCACCTGCTTCCATGGCATGACATTCATTATTTTAACTATAAAAGCTCATTGACTTATTGTAGAGAGCATCTACCTTCTGGATATACTGTACCAAGTTTCTTCAAGAGATCACCCTTCCACTTGATCCTTGTTTACATGCCCTGGATGAGATTCTACCTTTATTTGCAAGTCTGAAGCATGTGACCTTCTAAGCCAGTGGTTCTCAACTTGTGGGTCTCGACCCCGACGGGGGTCGAACGACCAAAACAAAGGCGACCCCTGTGTTTTGGTCGTTCGACCCCTGCCGGGGTCGCGACCCACAGGTTGAGAACCGCTGTTCTAAGCCAATCAGCCTATCTTAGTTCCTCGGTCACAGTGGTTGATTCCAGGATGTTGAAGAAAGAGATTCCTGATGAACTAGAAGCGGGGACTCAGATATATTTTGGCCATTTTACCACAGGTTGAAACCCGAAAGAGAAGTTAATGTGGAGGAGAGCAGAGCTAAGAGATCAGGAGAAACTTGTTTAAGACCATTTGGATTGGTTTTATGTCCCTTGAAGTAAAAAAAAAAAAGCATTAAAAAAACGCATTGCATAATGTAATCTTTCATTGCATTCTGTCTAGTTAAATGTACCATCAAATTAAATTGCCAAAATGATACTCTTCCTTGATGCCAAAGAACTAATCTTCATGGATATCTGAAATTAGCACCTTAAAATAATTATATTCATATTTATAACTAATGAATATATATTTTTGGAACACAAAAAGAAGTAAAACTTAGCCATAATTCTCACCTTACCCACCCAAAATCAAATATACTTAGCATCACTTAATGTGGAATGTGCCTATGGTCTTCTGTTTAAGTTATGATGTAATAAAAATATTTATGCAATGACTTACTAAAATAGGTACAGAAAATTATTAAAATAAACATGGCACCATAATTAAATGACTAGAAAATGATTAGAAAAGTCAAAATCAGAGTAATAGCTTTAAGTGTATTTTTAATCTCTTCAAGTCGATCTGAGAACCTGTGTTTTAAATCTTTCATTTGAGGGTAGGTATATTCCAAATGCATGGTACTTTCTTCAACACTGAGACACAAACAAACACACAGACCTCAGAGTATATCATTTAGTTATTCTGTAACAAACACAGTTACTATCATTATATTAGATAAATAAGAATTGTTTTTAACTTTGTTACTACCAACTAGCAAGATAAAGTTCTAGTACTCAATAATTAAAATATTCAAGATGAAAAAAATAATCTTCCCTCTCAACTCCAAGTTTAACTCAAGAAAAATCATTCATTAGTCAATGTGTCTGGCTCACCGTGAAAGATGTTCTATGAAAGGTACAGACTTAGTAGAAGACAATTTTTCATCACAGACTTGCTCATGAAGATGCAAGAGCATATTGAGGAGGGGTAGAGAAGACACATAAGCTGCTCTTAGTTCATCACTTGCATCTGCCTATTTGTGCCATTTATTTTATCACTTAGATCCAAGCTTCCACATATGTAAAGTAAATGGGCACTCAAGCTGTTACTAATATATCAGCAGCAATCCTAAAATAATTAATATTTTGGTTTTACTATTAAATAAAAAAATATGAAAAGCCATACATACATAGGTGGCTTTTTATAAATACATAGGAACATGATTCATGTAATTGGGGCAAAGATAATTAAATGTGCCAATTATATTTTCATACTTCTGTGATACAGGAGTCTTTAACAGTTACATTATTATTATAGCTTATTAAATAGATAAAACAATCTATCATTCATTCAAAAATATGTACTCCCACCTACGTGTACCAGATACTGCTCTGGGAACCAGTATCTGATTCCTAATTTCTTGCTCTCCAAGGAGACTAATACCCAGAAGGTAAGGAGACACACTAATATTCACAGCAAAAAAATTATACCATAACACATATAAGTATGAAATAAAGAATGCGCAAAGGAGTACAGGCATACTGACATTAGAGGAATAAACGGGAGTTTGCAAAAGTAATACTTTCTATCACTTATGAAACAAGGATATTTCCAATAGAGGGAACTTCCAAGACAAAGACACAGAAATGGTACCATCAATACTGTTTGGTAGCATACAACTGATGGGAGAAAATAGAGGTATTTCTGGGGTGTGTCTGGAGGAAGTGTGGAAAGTATGATGGAGGAGGAGAGACCATACACAAGGCAGACATTTATAGTAAAAGAATGGCCAAGCCATCAGCTGAAAGCAATAGCTAATAACTTAAGTTGCAGATATTTCTTAGTGGCAAATTGAAGAGAGCAAAATAGCTCATTCATTCTCACTTAAGAGAGAGTTTGAGTGCTGTGAGCTTCCAACTGCTCAGGTGACCACATAAGCAGGCATAAGTCACCTGGTGGGGTACCTAGGATAGCAGTGCACATGCTTGCAGGAACTGATGTGGGGTTGAGTTAGTTGTGAGACCCTGAGCTGCTGACCCAGCGGGTGCCCCATAAACCCGGACCAACCCAGCGGAAGACGTCAGGGTGCGGGAACTGTGAACTGGTCCCATCATAGATCTCACTGCCATTTAACCGCATCACCAGTGAGCACTGCAGAAGCTCCAGGGTCTGTGCTTTCTCTCCCATGGCATCCGCCTCTGGGGCCACGGCGAGCTCCAGCAGGTCCTGGTCCCCCACCTTCCCACAGACCTCAACTTCAAAGGCCTCTTTACAGATATAATCACGACAAGTTTTAAGTTGTGAAATCCATTGGATAAAAAGGTATGTTTCAAAGTGAAGACTTATAACACCTCGTCGGTACTGTATGAGGCTCAACAGCAGAATTTTTGGCCCAGGGTTGACTGTGACTGTATCAATACTGCTATAGCCTTTTTGACTACAATCCCAGTGAAAAAAATAAACACAGTTTATGGGACAGTTTTTGCTCCACCAAACATTTCAGATCCGGGAGCTGTGTGGAAAGAGGCAAAACCGATGAATTAAAGATTCTAAATTGAGATATGCCTTTGAAATGCCCAATGAAAATGATCAAGTAAATAATATGGAACCTATCGAAGCTGTTCCATCAAATGTATCTAAACAAGACAGACCCAGGCCAAAACCACATAGTGTTTCACCAATGATGCTGAAACAAGGAACCTCGTGGAAGAGTGTAAGGACTTCAGGGAGAAATAATGAAGCTATCTGAAGAAAATCGACACCTGAGAGAAGGCTTAAGACTCAGAAAGGGAGCACACTCGGATAGGCCTGCATCGACCTCAACTTCATCCTTTGGAGAGAATGTCACCAGTCCTCTTCCTTCACCTCTTGTTGTAATTGCAGCTATTTTCATTGGATTCTCTAGGGAAATCTATCTTGTAGACTGAAGAGTACTATTTATTTTCTCTTGACCAGAAAAAAAAAATTTAACCTACTATTTCATTGGTAGTGTAGCCCACAGTGACCATACTTTGTGTGTGCACAGCATCATATAGGCTTTGCCTTTAAAGATCTTTTCTGGATAGAAAACACAATAAAAACAAAATGTTGGGCTACTGGACAAATTGTATATTACAGTCATTACTAACAGATGTCAATTGCACATTCAGTCCTTTATGAAATTCATAAATAAGGAACTGTTCTTTCTTCATAGTACTTAATGAGTTCAAGAATCATTCAGAGTCTTGCAAATGTTATTTTAATAATCCCTGTAAATTTTATCTGTTGCTATTACATCTTGATTTATTTAGATTGTTAATCCCACTCATTCAGGAAATGCCAAGAGGTATTCTGTGGGGAAGTAGTGCCTCCTACAGTGAAAATTTTCTCCTTTACTTGCTAACATCATGGCAGAATTTTTCTTATCCCTTCTGAGGCAGTTGTTGACTGAGTTTTCCATGCTTACAATCCTGTCCTATGTTATTTAACATAAAAACCCCCAAAACTTTTAACAGATTCTTGATCAACAATAAAAAAGTTTTATTTATTTTACATCTATTTAAGTAATAAAAGCTAACATTGTTTATGAATCTTTTCCTGTTCCACCTGTTTTTATTTAGGTATCTACTGGAAGCAGATACTTGCCTCACAGTCATTGGTGACCATACATTAAAGGCAGATAATAAAATCTCCTAACCAGTGGATGTCTATATTTTCTGTCTAAATTCTAAGACTGAGTTTTAATGGAATGCATTTAAGTCTTACTGAGTTTTCAAGATATGTTACAGATACCTGAGACTCTCCCTGTATAGTACTGGATATCACATTCAACCTGTTAACCTCAAGTTCAAATACTTTTTTTACTGTAGAAAAACTTCAAATAACTTCTCATCTATAATTTGCTAATTTAAAAAAAAAATCATGAATTTCCATTATAGGTTTAAAAATACAAACATTAAAAAAATCTCTACATTTTTTTTTGTATTTTTGCCTCAAATATGGAGACATGTAATACACCATCACAACTACAAAGTTAAATAAATGTGCTCGGCATTGCAATAATGAAACATAAGTCACATACACCAAGATGCTGTATAACCAACAATGAGTTGAAGCATTCATGGAAAAATGCTCTCTGACCCATTCTTCAGATCAGTAGTTAATTGCTTCATTCTGTTCAAAAGGTCTTTGCTTAAGATTAATTACATTTTTCTTCACATTTTGAATAGAATAAAGTCAGGTTTCAAGCACTGTTAAGGGTCATTTTTTAAATTTTGGTAATTTTTTTCCAGACACAATGTGATATGCAAAATATGAATGATACCAGCTAATTTTTAGGATTTGAGTTATTAAATGTCAAATTAATTTTTGCAAGTAGCATCTTTTTTTCCTCCTGCAAACTTGCCTTCCTCACCTTAAGAAGGAAGGCTCTATTGGAGCCTTTTTATTTCAGTAACATAGTCAAAGGCATAATAGGTCGAACTGTAAAAAAGCCTGAGTTTCATGCAGTACAGGGAAGAGTGAAGTCATGTGATTCCCCACAATTCAGATCCTAGAGTATGTTGTTGACATTACGGTGCTTCCCCTAGAAGGCACGTCCTTGGTAGTTTCACCTGACCGAGGATCCTTTGTCCCAGTATGTGAGCTGAGCCTCTCTCTCCACACTTACTCCCATCAACAAAGTGAACCAGGTGCGTACATGATGTACTCGGAGGCTGACTCTCTCCTGCCCAAGGTCTCTTCTGTGTGGCTCTCAATTCTGTCCTCTTTCCAGTTCTGTCCTCAGGTCTTGGAGATACTCTGTTTGTGTAAACAGCTGAGGCATCCATAAATTTTCCACTGTACGCTGACTTCACCTGTCGGACACAAAAATGATCCACCCACCAAGACGGGGTCACATGGTGAGCGTAATAGACCCCTGAACTGCCCCACCCCATCCAAGCTGCCCACCAGGATTCTAGCAAGGCCCCAGCGCTCTGAACTGGCTGGGTGATGTGCGTCCCTAGAAGGCAACGCAGACACTGCTACCACCTGCGTGGGGTGAGGCGGGCCCAGTCAATCTGCCAGCAGCCGTGAAAAGGGCATTGCAGACCCCTTGCAGGTACGCTGTGTCAGGGTTTGCAAAGATAGCTGCGAAGGCGGAGGGGTTGACAGGTCGACCCCCACGTGGTGGGTGGGCTGGTAGTGGCAGAAGCGCTGGCCTTGAACAAGGCGCAGAAACTGTCTGGTCCGGATGGCCTGGGACCCAGTTCTGGGCTGAGCGGCTGCTCAAGGCACCAGGCAGAAGACACAGCACCCACCGGACTGGTGAGGCAGCAGGGAAAAACTGGGGGCGGCATGGTGAGTGTCAGCCAGGCCTAGCCTGCATAGATGGTGCCCGGGAGCTCGGCGGCTGGTGGTGGCCGCTTTGGCGCCATGCCCGTAGGCCAGGTCAGCGGGGAGGTCCGAGCACTTGAACCGCTTGCGGAGGCTCAGGAAGCTGCCAATCTAGAACAAGTCTTTGGTGTTGGGGTCCAGCACTCCAGTGGGCCGTCCTCACACGAAATCTTAAAGAAGCAACCATTGAGCATGAGGTTGTGGCATATGCTCTTATGCCACTTTTGGGGGTTGTAGCGGTAGGAGAAACGCTCGGTGATGAGTGAGGTGGCACTCCCACACGTGCGCGATGGCCATGGGCCATGAGATGAGAGCAGCGTGGCTGGAGGGTGGCTTCCGGCTGCTGGGCTGTAGGTAGCATCTTAAGTGACTGCGAGTATTTCCACGCAGAAAGGATGGCATGATTTTAAAATGTCAAAGACAGCAAGCAGAACTAAAAATATTACAAAAAGTTTGTCCAAACAGAAGTAGCTCATAATTCTATAGTTATTTGGATCTTACTGTAATTCTGTTTCTTATAATCTACTTTATTAAGTATAAATATATATATTTGTATATATGAATTATATACTGTTATAAAAATATACTTTATAAAACAAACATTTATATATAAATATCATATACAAGTATATGTAATTTAAAATATATTAACTGTGGGACAGTGTATCATGTGTCCTGTGTCGGCTGCATTTTAAGAAGTAGTAACTGTGAAGAGACCAAATCATTACCAAAAAAAATGTGCCCCGTTAAACTAATAGCAGCAAGAAGTTTTCACTTAATTAGGTTACATGAAAATGTATGGAACACCAACTATAAAGCAGGCATTATGACACACATGAAAAATATAAAAATAAAAAGTTAGGTTTCTGTTACATCTGAACATGAAGCTAAATAGTTCACACTTTGTTATATAAAGCTATGAAGTAGTCTTACCATTTTCCAGGTAAGGAAATTCTGCCTCTGGTAAGATTAGGTCAAGGCCAGCACTACTACCTGCAAGCCAAATTTGTTACCCTCACACCATTCATTGGGTGCTATAACTACAGAGATGAGTATTTGTGACAAATAAGATGGCCCATATAGATTAAAATATTTATCATTCTGTCCATTCACAGAAAAAGGTTCTCAATCCTGTCTGTAACCTATCTAACTTATTTATTGTAACATTACTTATGAATCTATTTTTCCAAATGGATTGTGGATTATTTCAATAGCATTTATTGAATTATCTCTATTTTGCTATATTTTGACATGCTTTTCTTATGTAATAATTCACATACATACATGGTTGTATTTCTGGACACCAGTTATTCATTACCTCTCTGATGTACATTTTAGATTTAGGGATTTTTTAAAAGCAAAATTTTTAAATGCCATCAACTAGCAATGAATTTATACACAAAATGAGGCAGAACTGTCATCTGGCAATATTAAGTAGTCATATCAGAAACACTTTATTATTCTTTTTAATTTTTTTAAATTGGATAGATAGGGTCATTTTAAATTTTATTTTGATATAAATAAGAGAATAAGACCTTTTTGCTCATCTAAATTCCCAGAATTAGTGTTTTCTAATGTGAATAGAAAGGTAGCAAAAACACTTCTCTGTTAAAGGAAAAATGACCAGAGTTAACTTTCTAGCTCTGTTTCTATGGAAACCTGATACTGGTAGAATGTCAGCTGTATTACTATGCAACTTTGGTTAAGATAAAAATGCATCCTGATTTGTAAACTGCATCTGGCCTAGCAAGACTGTAAATTGACTATAAATATCTTCTGGGATTTCTGAGTGTGGTGCATTCTTGTAACTGGTCATGTTCTTTGTGTTGTAAGAGATACTGATTCCTATATGGGACATGAGAAGTGTTAGATAAGGTTGGTCTCTCATCTCCCCTTGATCTCAGACTCTCACACTCAAGCTGTCACTTTTCAGAGTTGGAGAAAGACTTGATCATGGTCACTTGTGGAAACTCTCCTGTTGAAGAATTACTTGATACTGCCCTATAGGTATGCTTTGTTTATTGTAGCATTCTAATGAAACTATTGTCAAATATGGCCTATGGGAGTCCTGAAAGATGGGTTGTCAAGTTGAGCCTAAAACAACTAAGAGTGGGTATTATACATATGGAGATTCTCTTTCACTTAAGTATTTATCAGAATTGGCTTCATGTTCCGTAATGTGTGGAGGACTAAGTGTAGTCAGAAGTAGGTACAGGGGAAGACTCCTGCAGCTTGTCATAGTGATTGAAGATGTAACAAACACCAGAGTCACCTCTGAATGGTGCTGTGGATACTCCTGTTTTGGTCATGATATTCCTGCAACAAGAAAGTCTGATGAGAGTGGATTTTCAATAATAGACTTAGTACCACTCTTTTAGAAAGAATTAAAAAATAAACAAAACGATTCAGTAGAGGCAACTGGGCAGTTTCCTCCAGACATGCAAAAAAAAAAAAAAAAAGTTTCAAAGAGCCTTCACTGATAAAAATCACACTTAATCTGGTTCTTAAAAGATAATAGGCAATGTATTATCAGCTTGAAAAAGAATGTAGGTGAGGAATTCTAGGTAGACAGATAAAGGACCTAGGTAATTTTAAAAAAAACATTGTGTGCTGTTTCCTCTTACCCATTTAGTATGTTTTATATTCAGCCCACGTATTGGTTCCAAGTTATAAGAAGTTTAATTATGGTAATTATTGTATAGATACATACAGAATTTAATACACATGATTAAATTAGGAAAAACGAGTTATGTATGCACTTTGTTGTAATCTTTAAATTCTATTCAATGTCTAGCTATTTTGGAAAGATTTTATTTTGTGCTTCACAAACTATGAATATTGAGAAAATCACCTTGAAAATGATTATTTTAATATGAGGAACATAAAATTGCTAATTCTAGCATTGTGTTCTAAGCTGACACAACTAATTTCTTCTCACGAGTTATCTATGAAATTCTGAAGAATCTGAGTAAGGTTCTCTGAGAGCTGTCCTGCTTTCCTGAGCTCAGCAGCAGAGCAGGTACTGCCTAACACATCTGTACCTCCACGAGGAAGACATACTAACCAAATGTGTAGGTAATGTTTGATGTACTGAGGATAATTAGTAAGTGTACATCTATCTGACAAAGCAGCAGTTTAGAGAGATGATATTTAAGTCTTTCAAGCCAGATGGTCATTTTCTAAAATAAATTACTGACACCCTGAAATACCATGCACCTCAGAACTGCCCTTCTCATTTGAGTTGGTGCATCAGACAATGACATTCAATAACATTAGTTCCAAATTACCAAGGACAGCTACAAAATTTATAGTGTTCAGTGAAAAATGAAATGCAGGGCCCTTGCTCAAAAAGCAGGAACAAAGCTTTGTCCGTTCTTCCTCAGACTCTGTTATTATATTTGCTATTTCATGTCACGCTCCGTCTGTCACAAGCTCTTCTGCAGACCCCTATAAACTCTGGGGCTCTGCCTGGCAGCTCAAAGCATATCACAGGGCTGCCAGCACTTTGCCCCCACTGAGACAGGGCGGCAGTGATCTCCAGACGTGGGAGGGGCCCTGGGTGGCCAATGTGGTGCCAGACTGACAGGAAGCTTCACGTCCCCAACGTGTTCTCTCTCAGCCCATGGGACTTCACTCACAAAATGCAAATTCAAAGATTAAAGTATCAAGACAGTGACTGCACATCATTAAACCCCTGAAGTAACGGGGGCCTATGTATATGGTGGGGGTGCCCCTGTACAGTTGCAATGGTCACAAGCCTGTGAAGTTGATCCTAAAAATCTGTCCTACTACAAGCTTTTACACTGAAATTCAGAACAACCACCACCAAATATCTAGCTTTGACTAATACTGTGCTCTACTGTGTTTAGTTTTTCATTCAATAGTAACTACCAAAATGCACATAAATCGTAAAGAGTAATAAAAAAAACTGGTTTAAGGAATGTCTTAATATATGTATGCAACAATTTTTCAAATCATTTTTAGAAGTAAATTAAAAATGTCCACTTAAGACTTTGACACTTTTACATAGAAAAATAAATATCTATCTCCTGTGTAATTGATAGGGGAGCACCAAAGTTAGATATTTGGCTTCAGTAATAATAATTTTTTAGTTGTAATGAATAGGAGGTATGTAAAGAAACAGTTAACCCGCTTTCTAGTCTCTCTTAGTGGCTTCCTGGCCTTTACTTTGAAATGTAGCAAAAAGTTTACCTTTGCAAGAATGTCAGGGAAAGCTTACATTGGGTAGGGGCCTAACAATTAGGGGAGTTTAAATCACAATAGTTGTTTTGTGTTTTTTTTTGTGAAAGCCTAGCCACAGGATTTACTGTGAAAAGTCAAGCCCTAGAAATTAATTAGAAACTTTGTTCACCAATCTTAAATCTTTACTTTGTAAAATATTTTAAGAAAACAGGGTGTCTTTTTACAAATAATTCCTAGAGGCAGATGGTCCCAGAGGCCCCAGGTCCCAACTGTTTGTTCCTGGGAGACACTTCGCCCTGGCTGTCTTGAAAATTTACCAAGGACACCAGTTAGGACCATGCTGATTAGGCCTGTGCTACATCAAAAGGACTTGCAGAGGAGACGTTTCTGCAGCGGAACCCTCACCTCCTGCACGTTGTTACGTGACTATCCGAACGAACTTTTTCTTTTTTATTTCCTTTTGCCCCTTACACCATTACTAACAGCCCCTGAACTCTATAAAAACTGCCAGCTCCAGGACAGTGTTAAGGCAGCTTTGTGGATAGAATTTAGCTGCCCTCTCAGGGTACGAGTATTTCTGAATTAAAGATGCTCATATATTACTCAGTCCAGTTTGTCTCTTTGATTGCTAAGTGCGATGAGCTGCCCCCAACCTGGCTCATTCCAGTAACATAATCTGGCCTTGAAAGCTTTACCCTCCAAAATAAGGGCATAGTTTGTAAAGTCTGTCTAAATACTTGACAAATGGATTTGGTGAAATCCTCTAAGAAAAATGGTTATGGACATAAATAAAAATATTTATTTCTTGCTTGTGGAATTATTCTCTTGCCCGTGGAATATCTGCATTCACAAAGCAAAATCTACTTTTAATCTTAAACTGTATTTTTTTTTCATATGTATGTGTCCATATAGAATCACATCAGTTTGGAAAGCGTGTTTTTCAATTATTTTTTTAATTTAGTAAATTTAAATCAGTTTGGTGACATAAATTTTAATGATGATAGAAATTATGTTTTATGAAGGATATAACAGTGAAGTTACTATGATATAATTTTTAAGATATTCATAATATATTTATAATTATATTAATATATGTATTTCATAAAAGGCTATTGAAAAGCATATCTTAGAAGTCTAGCTCAAACCTATTTTGGGATATTCTGTCAACCTTTTGAAAAAATCTTATTGCAATATAATTGTTACAATAAAGTCTTCCATAGAAAAGGAATGTCGAAAAAAGTAATTTTTTTATCCTTTTATATTCCAAGTTGAAAATATTACCTTGAAGAATACTTTCTAAAAATCTTTTCTCTAGTTCATTATAAGCACAAATAAAGCAATAAATTAGTCAAGATTACTACCAATCTTATGATATAAGTATGAATTCCATTCACTTGAAAAACATTCCTTCCACAGTATATATGCAATATATCCTTGCTTACCTGCTTCATTCATTCACTCATCTAAATTGCGTGCAGTCCTGAGATACTTTCTTACTATTGGCTAATGCCAAACTTTTTTTTTTTTTTTAAGTGAGAGGAGGGGAGCTAGAGAGACAGACTCCCATATATGTCCTGAGCCAGATCCACTCAGCACCCTCTGTCTGGGGCTGATGCTTGAATCAACTGAGCTATTTTTAGCACCTGAGGATGCTGGGACCAACTGAGCTATCTTCAGTGCCCAGCTGAGCTCAAACCAATCAAGTCACTGGCTGTGGGAGGAGAAGAAAGAAAAAGGAAAGGGGAGGGAAGGGAAGAGAAGCAGATGATCACTTCTCATGTGTAACTAGACTGAGGATCAAACCCAGGACATCCATACTCTGGGCTGACACTCTACCCACTGAGCCAACTGGCCAGGGCCTAATGCCAAACTCTTAATGTGGGTTGATCAATTAACAAATACTTGAACAATTCTTAATATAGTACCTGTTATGATAGAATTTTGGAGTCTAGTGCTCAAAATTAAGTTCCATCTCACAGCACTTAAAAGAACCTGGACAAGATAGTTTTTAAGACTCAGTTTCCTCAACTATTAAAAAAAATAGGATAAATTTTAATATCTGCTTTGCAGGGTAGATGAAGAAAGTAAATAACATAGATAAAAATTATTTTATAATTATGTTTTTCTTTTCTTTTTACAGAGATATAAACATTGAATAAATATCGTTTTGTTTGTTTGTTTTTTGTAGCTAATTCCACAAGAGTGCTGAACCAGCTACCTGAAAACCTGATTCAGAAGAGGGCCCAAGGCTACCTGGTGCACCTCGACAGGAGAACTGCCATAATTCTCTGTCCCTTCTCTCACAACTGAAGGAGGCCACAGTGGTGGATTTGCGAATAAAACCAGAATGAAATTAACTGTCTTGCTCTCTTCCTTATGCATTATTAACAATACCAGCATTGGTCATTGTGCAACCAAAGAGTTATAAATACATACTAATATTTAATTACCTTAGGGCAATATAGTACATAGTGTAAAAAGCATCAAAGTATAAATGCTAAAGGAACCAATTTAGAAAAAGTCACCAGGACACTTTTTCCATGAATCCAGAAAAGCACACTCAAACTGCATATTTACCTCCTATTCTGAGGACGTGGAGGGATTCGGCTGTACCAACCATAGATGTTTACTTACCCTGGCTCCCCTTGTTACTAATGGTGTTCAGAGGACAGTTTTGTTTTTGTGTTTGTTTTTTGTGATTTCTAAAAATTCTCTGCTTTCAGAATGTTTTCATTAACTTAGGCCAAGCAGGAATTTTACTCACACTAATGATTGTAAATTGTTTTCTCTGAAGCCAAAAATGTTTTTGAAACCCCCTTCTTCTAAACCTTTTTTTCCCTGTTCCTTCTTTTTATTTCCTTTTAATTCACTGATGTGCTGCTTAGAAAAACAGTCACAGCCAGATTGGAGAGCACTGTGAAATGAATGGCTGTGATATTTATCCCTCCTTTTGGCAAGACTCTTTTGTGTAACTGCATTAAAGCCTGCCAGATCTAAAGTTAGCAAGAGCAAGTTCCATTCTACTTCAGTTCCATTGCAAGAGAGGCATGCTAGAAAAAGGGGTTCTTTTTTCATGGTGGGATTAGAGTACCTTCAATCAAAACAAAATTAAAATGCTAATACTGTTCCCTCCTCCTTGTTTAAACATTTCTGTCAAACCACATTCATTTTATGTTTTTAATTTATTATATGAAACAAGTGATAACTTCTTCTCTAATATCCACTGATGTTATTCAACGATTAAAAGACAAGCAATTAAAAGATTGTCCTATCTTTATGAAATGACATTTCTTTCTTTCTCTGGCTTTTCAATAAATGATAGGATGCTTTTCATGAATCAACAAGCTGGACTTTACGGTTTGACATTTTATTAACCTAATGTAATTAGGTTAACTATTCTTTCCCAAGCACAGGCAGGGTTGGAAGTTGAGGACAAGGAGGTCAGCCACGAAAAGTAAGCTGAATGAAGTTGTGTTGTCTGAAGAAAATCAGTGATTTTCTGGCATTATTAAGGTCTCTGAAGCTACTGGACTTGGAAAAACATCAAGTTGCCTATGCCAAGACATCATCTCTACTCTCCTTTTCCTTTTTAAAAAGCATTGTACTCAAAAGAAATTAGAAACAAATCTAAATAGAATACATTCTACTTAAATTTTATTTTTCTTCTTCCAGAATGCTTTGCTTTTTAGATATATATGACTGAATACTATAAGCTCCAGGATAGAAAAAATGTCTTACATCAATTACAAAAGAGAAGTATTTCACAGCCTATAAAACACAACATACAGAAGGTCTCTTCATATAATTTGGATATTAACCCCTCAGATGGTATCATTGGCAAATATCTTCTCCCATTCAGTAGTCTGTCTTTTCATTTTGTTAATAGTCTCCTTCGCTGGGCAAAATTTCCAGGTTTGATATAGTCCTCTTCATTTATTTTTTTCTTTTGTTTCTCTTGCAAAGGAAGATATATACCAGAGAAAATATCACTATGAGAAATCTCAGAGATTTTACTGCCTATGTTTTTCTGTAAGGAGTTTTATGGTTTTGAGTCCTACATTTAAGTCTGAAAACTTTGTCAAGTATATGATTGTCTAACCACTATCTGTATATCTAGAACTAATACAGAATATTGAATATAAACTGTAAGTTAAGTAAAACTTAAAATATAAAAATAAAAAAGTTCTCTAAAAATGGTTTTTTAAAGATTTTATTTATTCATTTTAGAAGGAAGAGGGAGAGAGAGAGAGAGAGAGAGAGAGAGAGAGAGAAGGGGTGAGGAGCAGGAAGCATCAACTCCCATATGTGCCTTTACCAGGCAAGCCCAGGGTTCTAAACCGGTGACCTCAGTGTTCCAGGTCAATGCTTGATCCACTGCACCACCACAGGTCAGGCATAAAATGGTTTTGTTTCATTTGAAGGGAGTAATATAGTGCTACAAGTTTAATTGGCAGGTGTCTAGGATATTTTTAGTTAACCTTAAAATGGGTCCATTTCCTTCCAACTTTCTTACAATCTTGCCACCAATATGATTGGAAAATGTGAGTATACACCCACATTGATTAGGAGATTACCCTTGTAATCAGACAAATAAATGAATGATGAGCAATCTATTTTTTTTTTTGTATTTTTCTGAAGCTGGAAACGGGGAGAGACAGACAGACTCCCGCATGCGCCGGACCGGGATCCACCTGGCACGCCCACCAGGGGCGACGCTCTGCCCACCAGGGGGCGTCGCTCTGCCACAACCAGAGCCACTCTAGAGCCTGGGGCAGAGGCCAAGGAGCCATCCCCAGCGCCCGGGCCATCTTTGCTCCAATGGAGCCTTGGCTGCGGGAGGGGAAGAGAGAGACAGAGAGGAAGGAGGGGGGGGGGGTGGAGAAGCAAATGGGCGCTTCTCCTGTGTGCCCTGGCCGGAAATAGAACCCGGGTCCCCTGCACGCCAGGCCGACGCTCTACTGCTGAGCCAACCAGCCAGGGCCGAGCAATCTTTACTGTTATTAAACTTGGAATTAATTAGAGGATGTCTTGGTTACCCTAACACTCTTTGTCATGATACTTCTCAAATACAATTCAATGACATATCACTTTAAACTATACTATCAAAGTACCACCGTTCTATTATATTCAGAATTCAATAACTTCTACAATAATGGCTAAACCAAAAAGAGTCTCAATGATTGGCTCTCAAGGTACTTTTGGTTCAGGTGTGCTCCAATATACAGGGTAGGACAAAAGTAAGTTAACAGTTGTTCATGTGGAAAATAATACAATGATTAATAAATAATACTACAAGAATAAACAGTTTTCATGTACTCAGAACTGTAAACTTACTTTTGCCCCAACCTGTATTCTACTTTATTATTTCCTCTTTACTTCCATAAACAATATACAAACAATACCTATGATTCTTGCAGTTTTAATTCCACACTATAGGTGAACTTCTTACTTAAATGAAGCCGCAGAAGTCAGTGGGCTTCTGGATATAATGGAGGCAGAAAGACATAATCTTAATAAAGCACTCTTATGTACAGTAAGAATCTAAAGGTTGAGGCTACTTAGTGTAAATAAAACATAACCTCTTGCATTTCAATAGCCTCAAGGTAAACCTCTTTATTAAAATATAGGGCAATGTGTCTCATCCTTGACAGTATTAATATATTGTCTAGAGAATCCTTTTGAGGGTAGAGGGGGTAATCCTGTCCATTACAGAATATTATATGGACTCAGGGTCACTTAATGTCTTAAACACTTGAATGGTGTTTCTTTGTTCATTTATTCAACTTAATACTTGTGAACTCTGTGATTGTCTCCAGCGTAGCTACTGCATATACCTTTCATTAATAAAAGCAATTATGCTAAAAAAAATAGAGCACTTATTCTATTAGAAACAATGTTCTATACTCACAATAATAGTATTTTAGAAAGCTGAAATGCAAGTTTCACTTTTTAGAGCTGACAGAGTTTACATTCCATTCCTCCCATGAATATATGATTTCTCTATTATTTGCCTGCACAATAAAGACAATGTCTGACCATGAGGATCTCCAGTCTTGAGCCAAGTCTTGTATTTACATAGCATTATCAATCCAATACAGAAACATTTATTGGGAAGGAACACACGTGCATGAACTGCTCAAGGCACTGGAAACAAAAGCAAATAAGATATTACAGTACCAAGTGATTTTTGAGCAGTAATACTAGAAAAATGAAACTTGCTTGAGGGAACCGGAAGGGACTTCGAAGCCAGTTTCATTATGAAGGATGACTAGAATCTCAATAAAAAAGGGAAAAATTCCAGTGAAGCAGGATGGAGTCAGAGAAACACATAGTGAGGGATGGAGTCAGAGAAACACATAGGACAGTTAGAGCCCAGCCTCCAGAGGGGGGTCGCAGTAGCAGGAGGCAAGGCCAGAAAGGGCAAGGTTACCGTGTAGATAATGGAGAGGTCATTATAATAAATAACTTGGATATATTATTTCAAGTCAAAGTAAACATACTTACAGGTTACAAACAGTGTGTTCACTGTGGACCCAGGACAAGCTTTGAATGAATAAAATAAAAAGTGCTCCAAAAACAAATAAGTTTGTGAAATTCTGCATACATTTCCCCCCATTAGAGAGTCTTAAAACACAAGAGCATGGACATTTTGATAATCATGTTTTAAAGAAAGCTAGATGGATTTTCTTGCATTTTCAAAATTATTTTAGGACAAAAGACTTTAGCATATTGCCTATTTATAGAAGTGTTGCACACTCTGGGAAATACTATATAAAAATAGAAAAATTACTTAGTATATTTCAAATACCCCAATAAAAGTATATTGCATATACATCTTAACTATTATTTTTTAAAAATAATGAATGCTAATATTTAAAACTGCAAACAAAATAAAAAATTCATTTACTCAGCAAACGCTAAGTTCTGTCAGAAGAAATCACTACCATTAACGTGATGAACGCCATTCGAGGCATTTCTCAAATCACATATGTAGATAAATACAGGGGTGGGTAAAAGTAGGTATACAGTTATTTACATAGGAAATAATAATTAATAAATACTAATATAAGAATAAACTCTGTGTCTCTCGCACTCACAATTGTAAACCTACTTTGCCCAACCCTGTAGATAATACTAGATAAATGAAGAGATACGTAGATGGCATTTAAATTTTTCTATTGTGTCATATTCTATATTTAAGAACTATTCTAAGAAAATTAACTTATATCTAATAGAAGCAATATAAACTCAAGGCTCAGGCATAAACAACAAGTAAATGAATTTAGTACTGTTTCTCTTTCAGCATCCAATTCACTGCCAAGTTGTAACAGTAAATTAGGTATCCAGAGATGTCTCTAGACTCTGCAGTGACCTGTCTTGGTTCTCGTATTTCCTCGCTGTGCTGGTGGGAGGGTAGGTAAAGTGCCATCACAGTGACACAGCTTAGGTGTGCGTTGTGTAGCTCTACCTCTCACGCTACTCTCCGGCTCACACTGGTAATAGGCCAGGTACTCACAGTGTATCTGGGATGCTGATACTGGTATCGTTGGGAGATAGGCTCAAACTCTGCCGTCCATCACCAGAAAACTGATTTCATGCTTACAATCTTTAAAGTATTACTGGCATATTTAAGGTATATGCAGAGATTGTTCTGGTATTATCAGAAAGAATTTCTTTCCATTTGTGTATTCTTAATTTAGTCAGTAAACATGTCTAACACATTTAATCTGTACTATGAACTATGCAAGGTACCAGAAATGCAGAAGTGAACTCTTTATCTCATACCGAAGAGTTCACAAATCCAGTAATAAAGACAGACATGTAAATAAGGAGATATAGTATGTTTGTGTGTATCTTTCAATAACACATATAGTACAAAGAGGTATAGGAACTCAGAGGAGGGAGCAAATGAGTGTATTATTGCAAAGAAAATATGTTAATTTGAATATTTTAAGAAATAATTTTAGGAATTTACCAGGCAGATGTGGGCAGGAAGTCCTCGCTAGTGAGGAAACAGTGTGTACAAATAAAGGAATGAAGGTTTAAGATATTTTTATTGTTTTGGGGACAGTGAGCACTATTTTGCTTTTGCAAGATTGGGTATAAGCAGGAGGGAGGGAAGTGTTTTTGGATAGATAAGTTGGGGGCAAACTGTTACAGACTTGTGATTTTGACTCATAGAAAAATAAACAGGGAAAAATGGGTGACATAGTTCTGAGATTCCAATGAGCTAAGAGATACAAGATTGTCCTCATTCCTCACAGAGTCCTCTGCAAGGATAAGATACTACTTTGCTAATACTGCAGTTTCAGTTTAACTTCTCTTGTCATCTCAGCTTGAACTCTGTCTCCTCAAACATAGCTATTTATACAGAACAAACCAATTATGTCTTAAAGCTAGCCGGGTTCTCAACTATCATATGAAAGAAGTTCTATTCCATTATTTAATAAGCTTCACAATACTATATAAATAAATTCAGTATATCCAAGTAGTGGTAAGTAATGTGTGAACCGAGGAAGGAATTGGTCAAAATTGTTCTTGAATTATTTTGCTACTTTTAAGTTTTCCAAATATATGTTCTTTACAAACGTTACCAAGTTTAATAGAAGCCCTGAGAAATGTAATTGGCAATAATTCGCATTGCATCTATTTAATTTCTTCCAAATAATTTAGCAAACATATTTTTTTTGTAATTTCCTATTCATAATACCTCAGGTGGATATGGTGATTGAAGTTTATGCTTTCTCCTTATCAGTTGGATATTAAACCAGGATTATGAGTTCTTGAGGTTTCACTTCAGCTTTCCCAAATGTTCAACTAGAGACAGAGTAAGAGAGACACTACATTCAATTGATTCTATTGAAAAATAAACTGATCATTTCCAAGGAAGAAGAAAAGAAGACAGACAGTACCTAAAATAATTTAAAGAAACCCCAGCATTAGTTAAATACTCGAGAGTAAAATATGTAATATCTGATATTAAGGAAAGGACAAATAAATTACAAGACCTTGCCCTGGTTCTTTAAAACCTTTTCTAGAGTGGTATTGTGTGATTTTCCTGTCCTGCAAAGATTCATCTATATTAACTGAAAACAAAAATAGGGGAAAATTTAATGTAGCAAGATGGAGTAGAGAGAACACATTATATGATTTCATTTATATGATATGTGAAAGTAAGACAAATCCATCAGATCAAAAGTAAATTTGGGGTTTGGTAGGACTAGGAAGGGGGTGGGAGTGACTACTAAGGGGTTCGGGTGTTTCTCCAGGTGGTAAATGTTCTAAAATTAGATTGTGGTGATGGTAGCATAATTACATGAATATACTAAAAACCATTAATTGTACACTCAAAATGATAATTTTCTGTGGTATGTTGTTTTTTTAAAATGTAGGGTGGCTTGTTCCTGATTTAAGGTAGAAAGTCCTCAGTTTTATGCCGTTTAATATGATGTTGGCTGATGGTTTATCATATATGGCCTTTATCATGTTGAGATATTTTCCTTTTATACCCATTTTGTTGAGAGTCTTAAACATAAAATTGTGTTGTATTTTATCAAAAGCCTTTTCTGCATCTATTGATAAGATCATGTGGTTTTTGTTGTTTGTTTTGTTGATATGGTGTATTACGTTAACCGTTTTGCGTATGTTGAACCATCCTTGAGATTCTGGGATGAATCCCACTTGATCATGATGTATTATTTTTTTAATATGTTGTTGTATTCGGTTTGCCAGTATTTTGTTTAGTATTTTAGCATCTGTATTCATTAGAGATATTGGTCTGTAGTTTTCTTTCTTTGTGCCATCCTTGCCAGGTTTTGGTATGAGGGTTATATTGGCCTCATAAAATGTGTTTGTAAGTATTGCTTCTTCTTCAATTTTTTGGAAGACTTTGAGTAGAATAGGAACCAAGTCTTCTTTGAATGTTTGATAGAATTCACTAGTATAACCGTCTGGGCCTGGACTTTTATTTTTGGGGAGGTTTTTAATAGTTTTTTCTATTTCCTTCCTGCTGATTGGTCTGTTTAGGCTTTCTGCTTCTTCTTGACTCAGTCTAGGAAGGTTGTATTGTTCTAGGAATTTATCCATTTCTTCTAGATTGTTGTATTTGGTGGCATATAATTTTTCATAGTATTCTACAATAATTCTTTGTATATCTATGATGTCTGTGGTGATCTCTCCTCTTTCATTTTGGATTTTATTTATTTGAGTCCTGTGCCTTTTTTCCTTGGTGAGTCTTGCCAAGGGGTTGTCCACTCTCTCCACTCTTATTTAACGTGGTGCTAGAAGTTCTGGCCAGAGCAATCAGACAAGACAAAGAAATAAAAGGCATCCATATCGGAAAAGAAGAAGTAAAGGTAACACTTTTTGCTGATGATATGATCCTATACATCGAAAACCCGAAGGACTCCACAAAAAGATTATTAGAAACAATAAACCAATACAGTAAGGTCGCAGGATACAAAATTAACATACAAAAGTCCATAGCCTTTCTATATGCCAACAATGAAATATTAGAAAACGAACTAAAAAAAATAATCCCCTTCACGATTGCAACAACAACAAAAAAATACCTAGGAATAAACATAACAAAGAGTGTAAAGGACCTATATAACGAAAACTACAAGGCATTATTAAGAGAAATAGAAAAAGACACAATGAGATGGAAAAATATTCCTTGTTCTTGGATAGGAAGAATAAATATAATTAAAATGGCCATATTACCCAAAGCAATATATAAATTTAATGCAATTCCCATCAAAATTCCTATGAGATTTTTTAAAGTAATGGAACAAAAAATCATCAGATTTATATGGAACTATAAAAAACCCCGAATAGCCAAAACAATCCTAAGGAAAAAGAATGAAGCTGGGGGCATTACAATACCTGACTTTAAACTATATCATAGGTCCACGATAATCAAAACAGCATGGTATTGGCAGAAAAATAGACACTCAGACCAATGGAACAGAATAGAAAGCCCAGAAATAAAACCACATATATATGGTCAAATAATCTTTGATAAAGGGGCCAACAACACACAATGGAGAAAAGAAAGCCTCTTCAACAAATGGTGTTGGGAAAACTGGAAAGCCACATGCAAAAGAATGAAACTCGACTACAGCCTGTCCCCGTGTACTAAAATTAATTCAAAATGGATCAAAGACCTAAATATAAGACCTGAAACAATAAAGTACATAGAAGAAGACATAGGTACTAAAATCATGGACCTGGGTTTTAAAGAACATTTTATGAACTTGACTCCAATGGCAAGAGAAGTGAAGGCAAAGATAAATGAATGGGACTACATCAGAATAAAAAGTTTTTTCTCAGCAAGAGAAACTGTATCAAAATAAACAGACAGCCAACTAAATGGGAAATGATATTTTCAAACAACAGCTCATATAAGGGCCTAATATCCAAAATTTACAAAGAACTCATAAAACTCAACAACAAACAAACAAACAATCCAATAAAAAAATGGGAAGAGGACATGAACAGACACTTCTCCCAGGAAGAGATACAAATGGCCAACAGATATATGAAAAGATGCTCAGCTTCATTAGTTATTAGAGAAATGCAAATCAAAACTACAATGAGATACCACCTCACCCCTGTTAGATTAGCTATTATCAACAAGACGGGTAATAGCAAATGTTGGAGAGGCTGTGGAGAAAAGGGAACTCTCATCCACTGTTGGTGGGACTGTAAAGTAGTACAACCACTATGGAGGAAAGTATGGTGGTTCCTCAAAAAACTGCAAATAGAACTACCTTATGACCCAGCAATCCCTCTACTGGGTATATACCCCAAAACCTCAGAAACATTGATACGTAAAGACACATGTAGCCCCATGTTCATTGCAGCACTGTTCACAGTGGCCAAGACATGGAAACAACCAAAAAGCCCTTCAATAGAAGACTGGATAAAGAAGATGTGGCACATATACACTATGGAATACTACTCAGCCATAAGAAATGATGACATCAGATCATTTACAGCAAAATGGTGGGATCTTGATAACATTATACGGAGTGAAATAAGTAAATCAGAAAAAAACAAGAACTACATGATTCCATACATTGGTGGAACATAAAAATGAGACTAAGAGACATGGACAAGGGTGTGGTGGTTACCAGGGGTGGGGGGAGGGAGGACATGGGAGGGAGGGTGGGAGAGAGTTAGGGGGAGGGGGAGGGGCACAGAGAACTAGATAGAGGGTGGCGGGGACAATCTGACTTTGGGCGAGGGGTATGCAACATAATTTAATGACAAAATAACCTAAACATATTTTCTTTGAATATATGTACCCTGATTTATTAATGTCATCCCATTACCATTAATAAAAATTTATTAAAAAAAAATGTAGGGTGGCAAGAACTCAATCGCTGTAAGTTGTGAGTTTTTTTAATGCAGAGAATATATCTATCTATCTATCTATCTATCTATCTATCATCTATCTATCTATTTATGAAATTGGGATGAGCCACAGTGAGAACCTGGTTTCAAGGGTGTGTTCAAGATGCCACATTTACTGTTCCTTTTCCTTTAGTTTTTCTTTGATGACTGATTCTATCTGGTGACATCATTAAGTAGTTGAAGCTGTTTTCACCCTCCCTTTATGATTTGGCTGTAGTGAAATAATATGTATAAACTCTTGAATCAAAACAATTTCTGGAAATTCAGGGAGATAAGATTGGTGAATTTAGAACTCAGATGACAGAATCCGAGTGAAGGGGCGGTAAGTAATGCTGCATTTGCAATCTTTTTCCTTGTGTCCTCTCTGATATTCTTCCCCAGTGATGGGATTTACATCATTTTGGTAATTGTAAAAAGCTGTACTTGAAGAAGTTATACAATAAATTGTTTTACTGAAGAGTAAAATCCGCATAGACCTTTGTGAGAGTTCGCTCTTTGATCTGGACATAAGAAACAGGTTGTGCATTCCCGTGATGCCATGAGGCATCACCAAGTAAACTGTGTCACTAAGAACATACCATTTGGACTGAGTGCACTGACTTGGTGAGAATGGAGGTGTTACGGCTGCTACAGGCAAGTGTGCCAGAAGTCTAACATAAGTAAGTGAATGCTGGATTTTAACCCTTTTAAATAACTTGTTATTCATTCTTGCTATGTTCATATTGAAGTGTTATCCATACCTCACCAGCTATTTCCAAAATTTGAATAAATGTGAGCTCAATAAATTGAATAACGATTACAAAGGCATTCTTGTTTTAGCAGTAGTTGTCACATCGCATTTAAAACATTTATTTTCTCTTAGTATTCCAACCTCTGGAATGAAATAGTCATTGATAGTCTATCTTCATATAGTCACCATATAGGGGAAAATGAAACTTAAATGCTTTGATAAGAGACCCTAAGTATTCCACCAAAGAACTAGTAGAACTGATAAATGAATACAGTAAAGTAGCAGTATCCAAAATAAATATCCAGAAATCAGTTGCATTTTTATATACCAATAATGAACTATAAGAAAGGAAAACAAAGAAAATAATCCTATACACAGTTGCTTCAAAATGAATAAAATACCTAGGAATAAATTTAACTAAGGCTGTAAAAGACATTTGAGAAAGAAATTAAAGACGATACAAATAAGTGGAAGCATATATTGTGTTCATGTATATGAAAAATAAACAGCATTAAAATGTCCATACTACCCAAAGCAATCTCTAGATTCAACATACTTCCAATCAACATACCAATGGTGTGTTTTACAGAACTAGAACAAATATTTCAAAAATTTGTATGGAATCACAAAGACCCTAAATAGCAACAGCAGTCTTGAGAAAGAAGAGCAAAGTGAGAGAAATCACACTACATGATACCAACTATATACTTCAAGACCATAGCAATCAAAACAGCAGGGTACAGACATAAAAACAGATTCGATGGAAAAGAATAGAGAGCTCAGAAGTAAACCCATACCTTATGGTCAGTTAATACCAGACAAAGGAGTCAAAAACATACAAGGGGGTAAAGATAGTCTATTCAATAAGTGGTGTTGGGAAAACTTTGGACAGAGACATGCAAAACAATAAGACAAGACCACCTTCTTATACCATACACAGGAATAAACTCAAAATGGATTAAAGACTTAAATGTAAGACTCAAAACCATAAAAATACTAGAAGAAAACATAGGCAGTAAAATCTTGGATATACCTTGTAGCAATACTTTTTCTGATATGTCACCTTGGGCAAGAAAAACAAAAGAAAAAATAAACAAATGGGACTACATCACTCTAAAATGATTTTGCACAGTTAAAGAAATTATCATCCTGACCAGGCAGTGGCACAGTGGACAGAGTGTCAGACTGGAATGCGGAGGACCCAGGTTCGAGACCCGAGGTCCCCAGCTTGAGCACGGGCTCATCTGGTTTGAGCAAAGCTCACCAGCATGGACCCAAGGTCACTGGGGTTCCTCGGTCTGCTGAAGGCCCACAGTCAAGGCACATATGAGAAAGCAATCAATGAACAACTAAGGTGTTGCAACAAAAAACTAATAATTGATGCTTCTCATCTCTCTTCATTCCTTACTGTCTTTCCCTATCTATCCCTCTCTCTGACTCTCTCTCTGTCTCTGTAAAAAATAAAAATTAAAAACAAAAAAAAAGAAATTATCACAAAATGAAAAAAAAAATAAAAAGAATCCACTGAATGGGAAAACATATTTGCCAATGATACATCTGGTATAGGGTTAACTATGCAAAATTTATAAAGAACTTACAAAACTCAACACCAAAAAATAATCTAATTAAAAAAATGGGCATAGGACATGAATAGACACTTCTCCATAAAGAACATACAGATGGCCTATGGGCATATGAAAAGATGCTCAATATCACTAATTATCAGAGAAATTAAAATTAAAACCATAATGAGATATCACCTCACACCTGTCAGAATGGCTATCATCAATAAATCAATAAACAAGTGTTGGCGAGGATGTGGAGGAAAGGGAACTCTCAGCACAGTTGGTGGCAGTGCAGATTGGTACAGCCACTGTGGAGAGCAGTATAGAGTTATCTCAAAAAATTAAAAATAAAACTGCTTTATGACACCGCAATTCCACTTCTGAGAATACACCTGAAGAAACCCAAAACACTAATTCAAAATAGTATATGCACCCCTATTTTGTTGCAGCATTATTTACAATAGCAAGACGCTGACAACAGCATGGTGATTACAGGAGGGGAATAGGGTTAAGGAGAGGTAAGAGAGGGGAAAGGGGGAATAACTGATGATGGAAGGAGACTTGACTTGCGGTGGTGAACACACAATACAATATACAGATGATGTATTATAGAACTATACACCTAAAACCTATACAATTTTATTAACCAATGTCACCTGCATAAATTCAGTAAAAAAAAGGATTTAAATGCTTTGAAATGATATGTATAAATCATACTACTCATCAGAATTTACTATTAACCTGAATTATATTAAACTAATTTTTTAACTCACTAGCATATAAAAAATAGGGCACCATATGGGGAATTGTCACTTATAGCAATATTTGAAGTTTATTTATTTCATCAAATATTTAATGAGCATCTATTGTATATCCATCTCTGGAATTGAGCTGCATATAGTCTTGTGGGGCAAGAAGACTTCTGTGTTACATTGGAAAATGTACAGTTACAAGAAAATCAGTGAAATGGAAGATTATAGTGTAGCTGATTCATTTAAAGAAGATTTTATGAAAATCAAAGGAATTGGGTGAGTATTGAAAATAGGAAGATATAAAAAACATCAGCTAGGTAATAAAAGTGTAATTCTACAGAAAGAAAATATTTGTAATTCACAAAGCATAGAAAAGATTCATTCAGAATATATTAAAAATTCTGTGTATCAGTGAAACAGCAAGGTAGGACAAGAGGTAAATAGACAAGTCACAAAGGAGGAAATCTACATGGCCAAAAACATTTTTTTTTTGTATTTTTCTGAAGCTGGAAACAGGGAGGCAGTCAGACAGACTCCCGCATGTGCCCAACCGGGATCCACCCAGACACTCCACCCACCTTGGGGCGTTGCTCTGTTGCCGGCATGCGCACCGGGGGCCATGCTCTGCCCATCTGGGACGTCGCTCTGTCACAACCAGAGCCACTCTAGCACCTGAGGCAGAGGCCATGGAGCCATCCTCAGCACCCAGGTCAACTTTGCTCCAATGGAGCCTTGGCTGTGGGAGGGGAAGAGAGAGACAGAGAGGAAGGAGAGGGGGAGGGGTGGAGAAACAGATGGGTGCTTCTCCTGTGTGCCCTGGCCGGGAATCGAACCTGGGACTCCTGCACGCCAGGCTGACGCTCTACCACTGAACCAACTGGCCAGAGCCTGGCCAAAAACTTTTTATAAATGCTCAAAACAGCAGAAGTATTAAAATAATTCACAATATGATACCAATACATATCTATTAGAATAGAAAAATATAAACTAAAAAAATGCCAATTTTTTAAAAGTATGTAATACAGCCAGAACTCTCATATACTGCTTGTTTAAATATACATGTTTACAAGTAATTGTGAAAAGCTATTTGAAGTATCTACTAAAGCTGAACATATGGCTACATAAAGCTCACTAATTCCATTATTAGATGTGTACCCAATATAAAAATAGGTTTACCAAAATACAGGCACTAGAACATTTATAGTGCCACAGTTTATAGTAGCCATGAATTGCACACTGAACTATCAACGATGCCCATCAATACTGGAAAGGATAAACAAATGTTGGTATATTACCATAATAACAGTATGTAGCAATGGCAATATCAAAAGTTGCATACAACAATTTGAGTAAGGCACACAAGAATAATGTCAACTGAAAGATGTTATAAAACACTACAAACTTATATTCCCATGTATATGAAGAACAAATTGACAGAAACTAATCTGTGGCATTAGAAATCAGGAAGGCACAGTTACATTGAGTGTGAGAGATAGTAACTGACAAAGGAACACACAGGGGCTTTGGAAGTGCTGGTAATGATCTATTTCTGATCTCAGTGCTGGTTACACAGGATGTTTAGCTTGAGAAAAGCCATTGAGCTGTAAACTGGTGATAGATGAACAGTAACGGATACATATTGAAGCTCAATAAGAGGTAGAAATTAGAAGTTAAAAAAAGTAAAGAGATTAATTACTTTAAAATAATCTTCACAAATAATTTTTAGAAAAAATGTTTTTTTAAATTAAAAAAAAGATGAAAAGACAGAACTTTGAATACTCTAAAAAAATTTCCACAGAGTTAGATATTTTTCACAGTTTATATAATGCAATCTGTTTAAGTTGATCTATTCTAAACTGCCTTTCACCACTGTGACACTCAAAAATTAACAACTTTTATTTATATATGTAAGGTCCTACCAGGGGACATTTGAATCATCAAATATAGACAAAGATGTCTTGAATTTCACTTGTCTATTTGTTTAAATCTTCTCACTTTGAACACAGGTAGAGCCATGTATAATATTTAAGGGGAATTATGAATTAAAATATGTCAGATTTCATAAAATAGGGGAAATCATTCAAACATTTGGCCAAAAAGCAGAGTGAGGAGTGCAGGCTATATAGTGCACATCTACACTTTAATGTAGTCAAAGAGAGAAAGAGAGAGAGAGAGAGAGAGAGAGAGAAATAACCCAGGGCCTAGCATTATGCAAAATGATGTGAATTTTGTTGGAGAATTTATTTTTCATATGATGAAGAAAATTTGGTTTAAGTTTCAAAGGAAAACTTTAAATGCCAAGAATTATTAAACATTATCTTATTTTCTTGGTTTTATAGAGTCACATAATTTTTACAGGTAACTGATAATGATCCCTAACTTTTTATAAAAACTGCCCACTTTTGCAGTGCTGGTCGACTGGGTCCCTACCACCCACTAGTGGGCATTCCAGCTTTCATGATGGGCCAAACGCAGCGGTGTTTGGTTGCACGGCAGTGGTGTTTGGTTGCACGGTAGGGACCAGGTTGACCAGCACTGCAAAAGTGGGCGGTTTTTATAAAAAGTTTGACGACACCTGAATGCATTATATAAAAGGCCTGGCCAATTAACTCAGTCGGTTAGTGTATCATCCCGAAACACCAAGGTTGTGGGTTTTATATCTATCCAGGGCACATACAGAAAGCAATCCATTAATGCACAACTAAGTGGAACAACAAATGAATACTTCTCTCTCTCTTTCCCTCTTTCTCCTTCTGTCTCTTTAAAATCAATTAAAATATAAATAAAATCTATTATTATATATCTGTATTTTTCAATTGTCAACACTGAAAACGAAATTTAACCTCTTCCTTGATTAATCAAGGGATTCTTAAATATTCATTTTTACATTTTACTTTTAGTATATAGGCCATTTCTGAATCTAGTTTTGAAAAATACTCTTCTTTTAAAATTAAGTTTTATACCTTTGAATCCCTTTAAATTTTAAATAATTATAAGGCATGAAAATAATAATATCCTACAGTTAAAAAATATAAAAAAATGAACCTTACTATCCTGTCATTTTAACACAAGTAGAGTAAATCCTAATGACAGTAAGAACTGCAAAAAAAAATGTTTGAAACAATTTTTAGCATTTGTATTTTTGGAAGATTATTAATATTGCTACCTGAGATTTGTAAGTGTACTATGGGATAAAGCAAAAGACAAAGTATATATAATATTCTAATTTCATCACCCTTAAGGGTCCTGGAGAATCAAGACTGTCCATGTATGAAAAGGAAGTACAGATATAAAACAGAGATTAATTAAAATCGTGAAGAGCTGAATTTGAATTATAAGTATCAATATAAACTTGTAGTTTTTTTTTCTTAAAATTAACCAAAGTAAATAAGCTAGGTTTGTCCATCTAAAAGTATTACATTACTGGCCAATTCAGTTCCAATTAACACACTGAGAGATTGTTCTCTCCAAATATCAATTCTCATCTAAAAAATTCCGAGTTTCCTGCAAAACCATTCATTCCAAGGTCTGAGGCAAAAACAACAACAAAAAAAAACAGAAAAAACAAACCCAAACAAACAAACAAATGAGCCTGCAACATCTTCTTGTACCAGATCGCATGGGAGCTAGTAAATACTGTGAGGATTGTATCAAAAGGAATCACTAACTAGAAGAATCTTCAACTGGAAAATGATGGGACAATAAAGCATCAATAAGGATAATGGCTGCAATGTAATAAAATACATCAAATATGTTTAACTCCATTAATTTGGAATTACACTAAATACATCCTAGTTATTACTATCAGAGAATATTATGAAACAAACTATTATTTGTGAAGTGGTTATGTGAACTATACCCCTGAGGGACAAGACAAAGTTCCTCTGTATAGAAATATTTCACCTAATTAATGAAAAGGGACTATAAAATATTGACCTTATCAATATTTTACAACCTGTAATGAATATATCTAAGCATTTATTCATGGCTGCTTTTAGCACAAAAAAGAGAACTAGACTGGGCCCTGGCTGGTTGGCTCAGCGGTAGAGCGTCGGCCTAGCGTGCGGAGGACCCGGGTTCGATTCCCGGCCAGGGCACACAGGAGAAGCGCCCATTTTCTTCTCCACCCCTCCGCCGCGCTTTCCCTCTCTGTCTCTCTCTTCCCCTCCCGCAGCCAAGGCTCCATTGGAGCAAAGATGGCCCGGGCGCTGGGGATGGCTCTGCGGCCTCTGCCCCAGGCGCTAGAGTGGCTCTGGTCGCAACATGGCGACGCCCAGGATGGGCAGAGCATCGCCCCCTGGTGGGCAGAGCATCGCCCCTGGTGGGCGTGCCGGGTGGATCCCGGTCGGGCGCATGCGGGAGTCTGTCTGACTGTCTCTCCCTGTTTCCAGCTTCAGAAAAATGAAAAAAAAAAAAAAAAAAAAAGAAAAAAAAAAAAGAGAACTAGACTGTATGTACCTCTTGATAGAACATAGTAGAATATAAATTAGTTTTGTCAGAAAAAAAGAAAGTCAGACTTAAATCTGATCAAAGTTCTAGTTTCAAACACAATTATCCTAGACACAGGATCCTATTAAACCACACCTTGGGAAAGTTATCAGCATAATCCTGGCTGTAGGAAAACCTATGGGTCAAAGAGCACTGTTTCATAAAAAAATAAACTACGAGAAAAATAAGAAGATATGCAGGAACCATACGTATGTATACAGAGGGTTCTCAGGTTACCACTGTCGATATATGACGTTTTGAGTTTACGATGCTCACTCCCATAAAAACTTAAAAGAATTGTGACACGAGTGTTTCATCTTATGCCATTAGCGTTGTACTTACAGAGTACGTGGGCAAACTAGTTTGGTTGTGTGCAGCACAGGACTGAGGAGTTGGCGTCCCTCAGTACTTTTACCTGCGCCATTTTGGACTGTTAAAAGTGCAAGTTTTCCATTTGTGTTAGGCTAGGGTATGTTTTGGCTTACACCGAAATTTGGGTTACGACACTGTCATAGGAACAAAACAGTGTCGTAAACTGGGGATGCCCCTATATTAAAAGAGACTTAAAATTCACATCAAACAATATACTTGGAGGACCTTTAGTCTTGAATTTTAAAAACTGTAAACCATTTATATATGTTTGGACAATTGGAAATGTTATACTTGCCAGATATTTGATGTCATTTAGTAATTATCACTAATTTCTTTAGAGCATATGGATTGGTTTAGTCTCTTTCCACAACAGATTCAGAAACAAAGATCCTAAAGCCAGTTGCTTCTTTGTGGGTGATTCAAGGATCAGTAGGTAAGTGAGACGGAGAAAAGAAGTCCAACAGAAGATGTGTTATCAATCTGCTTTTCGTTTCACAGCTGGAGCTCAATCCTGCAGCAGTGTACGTCACACCTCCAAGCTATCTTAAATGAGGGATGAGAGCTATTGTATTTATTCATCAACTTCCTATCTGATACTAGTTGAAAGCTGCTCTCATTGACATTAACTCTCCAATGCTTCTGACTTGTTCTATATACAATGTGGTCAGAAAACAAAAGAAAAAAAAATCCAAGTCTCAGGTGCTTAAGCAAAATGTTTTGGCTATAGAGGGGAATGCTAAGGAAATACAGAAGCACCTACAGCAGTCCGTCAGTGGCTTAAAGATGCAGTAATTATGATGAATAAAGCAGACCAATTTCTTGTTTTAGACATACACACTAAATTTATAGATAATTTTTAATTATATTTCTTCAAAAAATGTCATTGAGATTTTGATGAGGATTGCATTAAATCTGTACATTGCTTTGGGTAATATGGCCATATTAACTATATTGATTCTTCCAATCCATTTCATTTCATTGTTTCTTTTTTAAATCTCTTTTAATAATGCTTTATAGTTTTCAGTATACAGTCCTGTATATCCCTATATAATATTATTAACTAATGTCACCCCCAATATATTTAATGAAAGGAAAATAAATATGTGAAATTATACCGATAAATATGGTATCTGGGATATGCTTTAAAATAATGTGAGAGGAAGGAATAGATCCAAGTATAAATGAAATAAGTTTAGCCAGTTATTGAAAATAACTTAACATGAGATAGACAAATCTATTAATTTGAAGTTCCTTCATTTTCTTAGATTCTACATATAAGTGATACTATGCAGTTTTGTTTCTTTCTGGCTTATTTCACTTTGCATAATGCCCTCCAAATCCATTCATGTTGTTATAAATGACAGGATTTCCTTCTTTTAAAAGACTGAATAATATTCAATTGCATATGTATACATATCACATTTTCTTTTTTTTTTTTTTTTTTTTTTAAATAAATTTTTATTAATAAATCAGGGTACATATATTCAAAGAAAACATGTCTAGGTTACCTTGTCATTAAATTATGTTGCATACCCCTCGCCCAAAGTCAGATTGTCCTTCGCCACCCTCTATCTAGTTCTCTGTGCCCCTCCCCCTCCCCCTAACTCTCCCCCTGTCCTCTCTCCCCCCACCCCTGGTAACCACCACACACTTGTCCATGTCTCTTAGTCTCATTTTTATGTTCCACCAATGTATGGAATCATGTAGTTCTTGTTTTGTTCTGATTTACTTATTTCACTCCTTATAATGTTATCAAGATCCCACCATTTTGCTGTAAATGATCTGATGTCATCATTTCTTATGGCTGAGTAGTATTCCATAGTGTATATGTGCCACATCTTCTTTATCCAGTCTTCTATTGAAGGGCTTTTTGGTTGTTTCCATGTCTTGGCCACTGTGAACAGTGCTGCAATGAACATGGGGCTACATGTGTCTTCACGTATCAATGTTTCTGAGGTTTTGGGGTATATACTCAGTAGAGGGATTGCTGGGTCATAAGGTAGTTCTATTTGCAGTTTTTTGAGGAACCACCATACTTTCCTCCATAATGGTTGTACTACTTTACAGTCCCACCAACAGTGAATGAGGGTTCCTTTTTCTCCACAGCCTCTCCAACATTTGCTATTACCCGTCTTGTTGATAATAGCTAATCTAACAGGGGTGAGGTGGTATCTCATTGTAGTTTTGATTTGCATTTCCCTAATAACTAATGAAGCTGAGCATCTTTTCATATATCTGTTGGCCATTTGTATCTCTTCCTGGGAGAAGTGTCTATTCATGTCTTCTTCCCATTTTTTTATTGGATTGTTTGTTTGTTTGTTGTTGAGTTTTATGAGTTCTTTGTAAATTTTGGAAATTAGGCCCTTATCTGAGCTGTTGTTTGAAAATATCATTTCCCATTTAGTTGGCTGTCTGTTCATTTTGATATCAGTTTCTCTTGCTGAGCAAAAACTTTTTATTCTGATGTAGTCCCATTCATTTATCTTTGCCTTCACTTCTCTTGCCATTGGAGTCAAGTTCATAAAATGTTCTTTAAACCCAGGTCCATCAGTTTAGTACCTATGTCTTCTTCTATGTACTTTATTGTTTCAGGTCTTATATTTAGGTCTTTGATCCATTTTGAATTAATTTTAGTACACGGGGACAGGCTGTAGTCGAGTTTCATTCTTTTGCATGTGGCTTTCCAGTTTTCCCAACACCATTTGTTGAAGAGGCTTTCTTTTCTCCATTGTGTGTTGTTGGCCCCTTTATCAAAGATTATTTGACCATATATATGTGGTTTTATTTCTGGGCTTTCTATTCTGTTCCATTGGTCTGAGTGTCTATTTTTCTGCCAATACCATGCTGTTTTGATTATTGTGGCCCTATAATATAATCAAAATGGCCATATTACCCAAAGCAATATACAAATTTAATGCAATTCCCATCAAAATCCCTATGAGATTTTTTAAAGAAATGGAACAAAAAATCATCAGATTTATATGGAACTATAAAAAACCCCGAATAGCCAAAACAATCCTAAGGAAAAAGAATGAAGCTGGGGGCATTACAATACCTGACTTTAAACCACATTTTCTTTACCCATTCATTCATCAACAAACACATAGAGTGTTCCCATACCTTGGCTACTATGGATAATGCTGCTCTGAACATGGAGGTACAGACATCTCTTTAGGATAATAATTTTGTTTACTTTGGATATATACCCAGAAGTCAGATTGTTGTATCATTTAGTAGGTCTATTTTTAATTACTTGAGAACCTCCATACTGTTTTCCATAGTGACTGTATTAAAATTCTTCGTGATATAAAATTTTAAAAAGTTGGATTTGTTAATTCTCAGTACTATTTTAAATATTGCCTAACAAACCCTATTTCCTATTTGTTGACTACAATTAATATTTGACTAAAAATGTTGATGCTCCAAAGACAAAAGTATTACAGTATTCAGTGTTTACCAATCCCACAGAGCCTAAGTAGGAACCTTCAGTTCAGTGAAGTGAAACAATTTGAGGAATAATGGATTTAACAAAAAAGTAAAACATTTAAAACAGATGTGTCTCATTTAAGGTATTATTTACTTTTACTGTCTTTCCACAAGAAAGAAAATCGCATATATATATGCCATGTGGTTTTTTAAAAAATTTATATCCCACCAAAACAACAAATCAAATAAGTTACTGTAATATCCTATTGCACTGACAAGGAAAGTTGTGTCTGCCATCACCTGATATGGGCATTGGAAACATTATCTGAGCTAAAATCTAGTAGACTTAAAGGGCAATATCACTCCTCTAACAAACTAAGTAGATTCTTGGGGAGTACAGTTTCAAGAAGTATAATTCCCTGAGAAGAGGCATTTGGAATATGTTTGTATCTGGACTAACTCACATTTATGTGTGACAGTACTGAGTCATACCATCAGAGCTCTTCTTAAATTAGAAAAAAAAACAACCCAAAAACATCAGACTACAGAAAACTAATTACAGAGCATCATTGTACAAATTAAGTTAATTTGTAAGTTCCTTTTATTGAATATAAAATCATTTAGTGTTCTTGTTCATCAAGGAAAATTAAAACACGGCAAGCAAGCAAATAAATTGGAAAGACAATGGAAATAAAAAATATTTCCTTAATAAAAATCAAGTCCCTGGAATCTAGTTTTGGAAGAAACTGATACCTTTTCCTATGATATCTTTCACAACATAAGAACATATATCCTAAGTCTAGAAATATTTAAAAAGACAACTAGAAGATAGCAAAAGTGAACTGTGTAATATGACATAGGAAAATCACAAATCTTTCAGCTTTATCTGTGGATACGCAGTTCCTTCTGCATTCCTCATCAAGTAGAAGAAACATTAATATTGAGTCACATCAAGTTTAAAATTCTACATTTCTGAACTGAATAGATATGCAAATAGATCATTTTACAAATGTTAAGTGCAGGTAAAGAACTAACATAAATACACCCGGGTCCCAATAAATAGTTTTCTAATATTAAACCAGGATGATCAAAATCAGAATAAACACAATTAGCTTTGTGCTGTAGACTTTTCAGATAATAAGTACATTGTAGAACTTCTTTTTTATGATCTTTTCCAAAACCAATGTTAAAATATTTTCTTAAGCCAAAGTAAATCTATTAGTCTGCTAACAGACAAAGTAAACCACATGCGATTTTCTTATTGCTTTGAATTTCTATTCTAGCCTTTCTATTTCCTTTGGAGCTGATAGGAAAAATCATCAGGACAAAGAGGTAAAGCAGAGTACATTGTAAGATCATGCACATAAAAACATCCACAAGCAAATGTTGATACCGAAGCTTCCCATAGGAAGTACCTCTTAAAGGTAATTAATTTTGTTGCTTCCTACATTTTCTTTTCTTTACACATAATGAACAACAATTAAAAATGAAAAGGTCAAAAACAAAATTAAGGTATTGATGGTTTAAGTGTTTTGACTGAGGTCTTGCAGAAAACTTCCTATGAGACAAACTTTGAATAAATGATTAATACAAACAAGAGCAGTATTTTCAATTAGCAAGAATTTGTACACACCAAATCCCAAGAGATCTTTCTGGAAAATAGACATGAGGCAAAAAACCTTTTTATTACCTGTAATTCCCAGGAGTAAGAATTATATTTTGTTTAGAAAGCAGTTTCAAAATTAGTCAGTAATTGGTTCTGGCTCTGGGAAAAAAAAAAAACATGAAGATATTTATTTTTCATTCGAAAAAATGCATGGAACATTTTGCTTAAATTTCCCATTTCTGTTTTATTGCTAAACCACTGGCCATGGGAATGATGCCTCTAAACTTTAAAATAGCAAGGGGACTTATTCATCAGCGAGGATGAAGTACAATCTACCACAATGATGAAATTTTAAACACCATATGCATATTCTGTTTACAAAGCCATGCCATAAGGGAAAGGCAATAATTAAATTGAACACATGGAAGAAAATCATCACTTAAAATTTTTTTGTTGTTTTCTCATTTGAAATTTCAACATATGACTGTATGTCTAAATTAAATTGGGTATTAGATAAGTCCTTAAAAACCTGAATATTGTTGTATTATTTTTTTCAACCTCTCTCCCTCTAAAATGTATATATTATATATCTTATATTTTAATATATAATATACACAGACATATCCCATATTTGGAGATAAGAGTCTTTAGCGAGGCAATCAAGTTAAAATGAGGTTGTTAGGGTAGACCCTGATCCAATATGACTAATGTTCTTCTTTTTTTTTTTGTATTTTTCTGACGCTGGAAACAGGGAGAGACAGACAGACTCCCACATGCGCCGACCGGGATCCACCCGGCACGCCCACCAGGGGCGATGCTCTGCCCACCAGGGGCGATGCTCTGCCCCTCCCGGGCGTTGCTCTGCCGCGACCAGAGCCACTCTAGCGCCTGGGGCAGAGGCCAAGGAGCCATTCCCAGCGCCCCGGCCATCTTTGCTCCAATGGAGCCTTGGCTGCGGGAGGGGAAGAGAGAGACAGAGAGGAAGGAGAGGGGGAGGGGTGGAGAAGCAGATGGGCGCTTCTCCTGTGTGCCCTGGCCGGGAATCGAACCCGGGAATCGAACCCGGGACTTCTGCACGCCAGGCCGACGCTCTACTGCTGAGCCAACCGGCCAGGGCCATGACTAATGTTCTTAACAAGAAAAAGGAAAAATTTAAAAATATATTTTAAATGCAAACTGTGAAAAACAAAAGGAGAAATCTGAAGACAGACTGGGTTGATACTTCTTTAAGCCAAGGAACACGAAAGAATGCCAGCAAACAAAAGAGGCCAGGAGTCATGGAAAAGACTTCTCTCTCATAGGCCTCAGACAAAAACAAGCTGACAGCACTCTGATCTTGGACTGAGATCTAAGTCTCTAGAACTGTGAGAAAATAAGTTTTTGTTTCTCAAACCACCCAGTTGATGCTATTTTTACAGGACCCCTACCAGACTGATACACCATACTTTATTCAGGTTTCCACAGGTTCACACACTACCCCTTCTCTCTTCCAGATCCCGTCTTCCATTCTAGTCCTCGTGGCTCTTTAGACTGCTTTTGGCTGTGACAGTTTCAAAGACTTTCCTTATTTTTTTGATGACCTTGACAGTTTTGAGGAATAATGATTGGGTATTTTGTAGAATGTTCCACTACTGACATTGTCTGGTATTTTTCGCATGACTAGAGTGTGGTTATGAGTTTTGGGGATTAAGACCAGAGGTCATAAGACAGTTCCAGTTTTAATTTTTTGAGGTAATTCCATACTGTTTTCCACAGTGGCTGCACCAATCTACATTCCCACTAACAGAGAATGAGGATTCCCTTTTCTCCACATCCTCACCTACAATTGTTGTTTGTTGATTTATTGATGATAACCAGTCTGACAGATGTGAGGTGCCCTCCTATTTTTTTCTTTGTCTAAAAATGTCTTATAGGATTATGTTGCCTCACTGTTTTTGGAATATTCATGCCTATGTAAATTCCCCATGCACATGTATTAAAATTGTTTCGCTCCTGTTAATCTGTCTCTGTTAATTTGATCATTGGCCCCATTTAAAAGGTTGGAAGAAAATTATTAATATTCCTTTAGCCCCCCCATAAAGTTATATCAGTATAAAATATATTATTTAGACTAATTATTAATAAAGTTACCATTTCTGTATCACTTCTCATGCCTTCTATCAGAATAAAATACTTTGTAATTCCTAGAATAGATGGTAGATAAAAACTGGTAGAAAATAAAAACAAAGAGTATGACACATGAGGCATGGGGAACACAGCCTAACAATAGTAGCCTTGACAATTCTTTGCTCTTATTATTCTCACTTATTATGAGAACAAATATTTCATGTAAAATACCATAATTTGAGAATATAGAAAAAAATTGCTTAACACATTTCTTTATGTATATAAACCATTTCCATTATTTTGCATCCAATTTGATTTCAAGTAAGAGTTACCTCAATGTATAGTCATAAACAGTATAGTATATGTATCTACATTACGTTACATTAATATTAATGGAGTTAACAATAAAGTTATCAAGAAAGCAGTAATATTAAAATATAGTTTTACATTTTAGGTTTGTATGCGATTATTCTTCCTCTATTTATCTAGCAAATCTTAGGTTAATGATAAAATTTTACTTGAATGCAGTTGTCAAAGCTTCACAAAATGATTATGAAGGTGAAAATTAGAGTTTTCTTTTTTCTTTTGAAATCCAGAGGTTAGAAATATAATTTCCAAGTTGTGTATATGATTTATTAAAATTTCTCAAAATCAAAACTATAAAAGGCTTATATTTGCAATTAGTTCGATGCCATCAACTCCCCAAGCCTATGATCTCAACTTATCTGGTATTTTACAATTATTGCTTTTTATTTAACTGTTTATTAAATGAGAAATATCATAACCTTATAGTTTATAGATACTTGTGTCAAACGAGGTTTCATGTCATTCATATGATAAAAACAATGCCATAAATTATAGTGATTCTGTTATTGGTTCCAAACACTATTATTTCATTTGTAGTATATAGCAAAAGAATTAGGGGGTCAGTTTCAATCCTGACCAACTTTCCCTATCTAAGATATTTTTTAATTGTAATGAATTGAGACCAAATTGAAATTCTACTGATTTTATCTGCAACTGGTTGATTAATTCCTAGTATTAACAACTTGCCTTTAGCTCTTCTAGTTGTAAGACAGACACAAGCTTAGACTGCTTTAGTTGGAAAGAGTTTATTGTAAATTGTGCAGGGAAATAAGAAAACAGAAAAAATAGCTCACTGCAGAGATATACCTTGATAGCCTCTCATCATGAAGATTTAATTCTATTTTGTTTTTTTCTACCTTTTTAAAAATAAAAAGTGACAATATTAATACAAATTTAGTAACTTACATTTCCTGAAGACAGTGCTGTGCTGTCTGTTTTATATCTCATTTAAGGTCTTAGAGCAAGACAAACTCCATTTTGTCAGTGAGAAAACAGACTTAAAGTAGTACAGAAACAAAGTACAGAAATGTATCTAATAAACACAGCTAAGAAATGGCAGATCCAGGATTTCAACCCAACAGATTTTTTTTCCAGAAAGTGCCCTATGCTATTCTAGTTTCAATTTTCTATAGCATTACTATCGAAAACAGTTTTTCTTTCCTTTATACCTCATTTATTCTGATTACTGAAGCAAGAGGTTTTGATTCTTATGATTTGATTCTGCCCTGAGTCCTTTTATCACCAGTGGTATAGCTAGTAATAAATAGGATGGAAAGTATGCTATTTCTTTGTTGAGGAAGACAATGCTTCTGCCTTTGCTTGAGTTTTACTTATGTTGGGAAGAGTAAAGTTAAGATTGTTTCTAAAAATATTCTGGCTAATAAACATAAATCTCAAGGTATATCAGAGTATATAAAACTAAGTGATTTTTGTAGTTAAATAACAGTAATAGAAGTATATACTTCATACAGTAGTTATGAAAATTAAATGAGATAATGGAAGTGAAAACATTTGGCACAGCAGTTGGCATACAGTAGGACCACATAAATGTTTTCTGATCTTTATCATCACCATCATCATTACCACTATCATTGCATGAGTCTGAATTCTGACTCAAACTTCCAACCACTCATGGTGATTAATATATCACTCACCACTCTTCATCTTGTCAAGTTTCTAAGACTCCATTATTTTATTTTATTATTTTATTTTTGACAGAAACAGAGAGAGAGAGTCAGAGAGAGGGACAGATAGGGACAGACAGACAGAAAGGGAGAACGATGAGAAGCATCAATTCTTCATTGAGGCACCTTAGATTTTCATTGATTGCTTTCTCATATGTGCCTTGACCAGGGGGCTACAGCAAACCAAGTGACCCCTTGCTCAAGCAAGTGACCTTGTTCTTAAGCTAGTGACCCTGGGCTTCAAGCCAGTGACCTTTGGGCTTCAGCCAGCGACCATGGAATCATATCTATGATCCCACACTCAAGCTGTGAGCTAGCGCTCAAGCAAGATGAACCCGTGCTCAAGACAATGACCTTGGGGTTTCAAACCTGGGTCCTCTGCGTCCCTGTCCAATGCTCTTTCCACTGTGCTACTACCTGGCCAGCCTCTAAGACTCCATTATTTAATTTAAAATTTCTAAGTTTAACCCAGCAAAGCTGATGCCCTTCTGGCTAGCCTCAGAATATGGGGACATTTTCTTCGTGCACTTGGCCAGTTATGTACCTGTTTTTTTGTGTGTGTGTTTTTTAATTCTCTACTTTAATATTAGCATATTACCTGCAGCATATACTGGAAATTTAACCTGCCATGGCTTTATTTCTGACCATATCACTAGACTACAAATATACTTTCAAGGATGAGTGACTGATTGTCAGAATCAAAGGTCATTTTTTTCTATTCTCTATGCTTCTTGACTTCTTTAGAGCATTTGATTCATTTGACACATTTTTTCTTGCATCTCTTGAGTTTAACCACCTCCAAATCCACCCTGCACCCCACGCTGACCTTTTAAATATCTCTTACAAAGGCTTTTTTATCACATCACTTCGCTGCTCAAACCCATGAAGTTTCCTCATTTATTTATGGAAACTAAAGAAAAGTCCTTAGTGTTGCATTCTCCACAATTTTATCTTCATTTATCTTTATGTTGTTCTCTGGAAAAAAAGAGACAAAAACTGCTAGTTTACGATCTGATTATTTTTTAGCATTTTTCCAGTTTCTCTCTGAGAAAATATATAATTACCCATTATTAGAACTTCCTCTTTCCCGTCTCTCTTGTTTTCTACCTGCCATTTTCTACTGAGTACTCTGAGCTGAACCACATAGTTGTATTGAATAGTGCCACTACTCGAGCTATGTTGATATATAAAAGCCACAAATAAACAGAGACTTATAACCAAATACCATTCATTAACCTTCTGAACTAGACATAAGAGAAACTACATATTCATGACTTTGGATAACTGAATAAGTTTCGTCCTACCTAGGAATGTAGAAATTGCTAAATATGAGTCTTATAAATTGGTACCATTTCTCATAGGAAATTTTTAAAGGGAAGATTAGTTTCTTTTTTGTTCTGGATCTTACTAAATTAGTTTGATCTCCGCACAAACAAGTCTAGTCAGTGCAATGATGGGAAAATGTTTCTAATGTACAAGTGTATAGAAACTACTGGGCCCGGGCTGATTGGCTTAGTGGTAGAGTGTCAGCCCCGTGTGAGGAATTCGGGGTTCGATTCCTGGTCAGGACACACAGGAGAAGTGACCATCTGCTTCTCCACCCCTCTGACTTCTCTCTCTCTCCTCTGTTTCTCTCCACTGCCGAGCAATGGAGCAGTGGCCCCAAATAGGCAGAGCATCGCCTGAGAGGGGGCTTGCCAGGCAGATCACTGTCGGAGTGCATGTGGGAGTCTGTCTTTGCCTCACTGCCTCTCACTTAATAATAATAATAATAATAATAATAATAATAAACTGTACTGTCTCTCTTAACACTCCAATAAATAAATATAGGTTATGAAACAAGGTTTTGTTATTTCCATTCTCTGATCAGCCCTACATTGCTTCTACTGCAATCTATCCCACTGTGTACTATCATGGCTTTCCAGGTCTAATCTGGAATTAAAATATTTATAACTTATTTCACATGGGTTTTATCTTGTCTAATATTTTCATGTAGTAAACAGTTCTTAAAAATTATTCACTCCTTGGATGGAACCAAGCTCCTTTAACATCTTCCTGTAGTGAGAAAATGATAAATGATATATGACTGTAACAACCAAATAATCTTAAAGAATTTGCATTATTTTCCCTATGTCCATTAAAAGAATTACATTAAAATATTCTGTTTCTTTAGAAAAATTCAGTTATTTTTGAAACTAAGCAATTTTGAAAAAAAGGGGAAAGAAATCTTTTAACTACCTAAATAAAAAAATAACTGAGGTTAAATACCATAAAATTTTAAGGAAGAAAATGTAAAATATTCTACAAGTAAAAAATGATGCAACTACCTAAATTAAAAAAAAATAGCTAAGGTTAAATACCATAAAATTCTAAGGAAGAAAACTTAAATATTCTGCAAGTAAAAAATGATTCCCTACCTGGTGAGTGTGTATTAATGTAGTATACTGAAACATTTCTACCTACTCCATAAAAAGAGGATGTACCCATGGCAAAATGGCATTATTCACTTAATCCTATCTAGTTCTTTTTCTTTTTTAATGTTTTTTTTTAAATTTTATTTATCTTTTTTGTATTTTTCTGAAGTTGGAAACAGGGAGGCAGTCAGACAGACTCCCACATGCGCCTGACCGGGATCCACCCGGCATGCCCACCAGGGGGCGATGCTCTACCCATCTGGGGCGTTGCTCTGTTACAACCAGAGCCATTCTAGTGCCTGAGGCAGAGGCCACAGAGCCATCCTCAGTGCCCAGGTCAACCCTGTTCCAATGGAGCCTTGGCTGCGGGAGGGGAAGAGAGAGACAGAGAGGAAGGAGAGGGGGAGGGGTGGAGAAGCAGATGGGTGCTTCTCCTATGTGTCCTGGCCGGGAATCGAACCCAGGACTCCTGTACGCCAGGCTGACGCTCTACCACTGAGCCAACTGCCCAGGGCCTAATGTTACTTTTTAATTACAGTTTACATTAAATATTATTTTGTTTTAATTTCATATGCACAGCATAATGATTAAACACTCATACTTTACAAGGTCATCTGCCGCTACTCCCCGATATTCCTAAGTGCCCATCTGGCATCATATGTAGTTATTACAATGTTATTGACTATATTCCCTATGCTGGTGGAATCTTTAGGGTTCTCTGATTATAACATCATGTCATCTGCAAATAATGACCGTTTTACTTCTTCCTTTCTAATTTGGGTGCCTTTTATTTCTGTGACTGATTGCTTTAGATAGGTTTTCCAGTACTATGCTAAATAAGAATGATGAAATTGGACATCGCTGTCTTGTTACTGATCTTAAAAGAAATGCTTTTAGTTTTTCCCTTTTAAATATGATGTTGGCTGTGGGTCTGTCATCTATGCTCTTTACTATGTTGAGGTATGTTCACTGTACTCCCATTTTGCTGATAGTTATTTTTATCATAAATGGATGCTGGATTTTGCCAAATACTATTTCTGTATCTTTTGATATGAGCATATTATTTTTATCCTTCATTTTTCTTTATGTGGTGTATCACATTAATTAATTTGTAGATATTGTGGTTCTTTTTCTTAAATGCTGTCATAAACTTATAAGTTAGAGAGAAAGAGTATATGTTCATATTTAGAGTAGTCCAAATCAAGAATACTTTACTTTATTTTCTTGCTTTTATGGATTTTAAAAGGCAAATTTTCTGAAAATGTAACAGTACGAAAAAGTATTTTAAACTGATAAATTCAGATAAAGTGCCATCAAATATGGTGAGAGGTTTAATGTATGGGTGGTAGACATAAATCCAACAGAGTTCGTAACTAGGTTTACAATATATCATCTTGAATTAATAATCAGCCTTATTGGGTTCTTATATTTTGAAAAAGAAATGAAATGGTAGAGACTGAATTAATTTTTAATGAAATTATTTTACCACTCAGGTAAGAGTTAACTTGTTTCAAATTTCCATATAAAATATGTAACTATACAAAACCATGCTGAATGAGTTGGTATATAAAGCTACTAGATTTTTCACAAAATAAATGAATAAATAGACAAATTATGAACGATGTTGATTCAGATGCATTCTCTCTGGCTTCGTACATGTTCTTCTCTTTATTATAACAGAATTGGGGTAAAGTGATTAGGCAGAGAAATTTCTCATTGATCTTCTCTCAACAAACTGTCTATATATGTCTATAGAAAAATCTATTTTCAAAGGCACTAAAAAAAGTGAAGCACTTAGTTAGATATAAAGCTTATAAAATATGTTTAGAATTAATAAACTAAAAACTACAAAATATCCCTGAAATTATGAAAGAGCTAAACAAACAAACAACTGGAGTAATATACCATTTTCATGAGTCAGAAAACTCAAAGTTGTTTAGATGCCAATTCTCCTCAGATTGACCTGTAAACTCGATGCAATTTCAATCAAAATGAAAGCAGGCTTTTTTGGAGAAGTTAAAACGTTCTTTCTAAAATTCATATAGAAATAGAAAAGACCTAAAATAGCCAAAACAACTTTGGAAAAAAAGTACAAAGCATTAGGACTAACTCTATTTGGAGACATGATAAAGCTACAGTAATCAAAACAGTTTAGAATCTGTGTGAAGGCAGAGAAACAGATCAATGGAAAAAAAAAGATTTCAGAGATAGACCCATATGGGTAACTGATTCTCAAAGAAGGTGCAATGAATAATATTTTCAACTAACAGTGCTGAAACATTTGGAACTCAAATACAAAATACATACTTTGATCTATACAATGCACCATTTAGAAAAATAACTCAAAATACATTGTAGATCTAATTGTAAAGTCTAAAACTATAAAACTTTTTGAAGAAAACAAAAGATAAAACTGTTACGGCCATGACTTAGGCAAAAGTTTCTTAGATATAGGCCCTGGACGGTTGGCTCAGCGGTAGAGTGTCGGCCTGGCGTGCGGGGGACTCGGGTTCGATTCCCGGCCAGGGCACATAGGAGAAGCGCCCATTTGCTTCTCCCCCCCACTCCTTCCTCTCTGTCTCTCTCTTCCCCTCCTGCAGCCAAGGCTCCATTGGAGCAAAGATGGCCCGGGTGCTGGGGATGGCTCCTTGGCCTCTGCCCCAGGTGCTAGAGTGGCTCTGGTCTTGGCAGAGCGATGTCCCCCGGAGGGGCAGAGCATCGCCCCCTGGTGGGCAGAGCGTCGCCCCTGGTGGGCGTGCCGGGTGGATCCTGGTCGAGCGCATGCAGGAGTCTGTCTGACTGTCTCTCCCCGTTTCCAGCTTCAGAAAAATACAAAAAAAAAAAAAAAAAAAGAAAAAAAAAAAGTTCCTTAGATATAAAAACCTTAATTCATAAAAGACTTGATAAATAGGACAATAAAAATTAAAATCTTCTGCTCCTTGAAGATACTACTAATAGAATATAAAAGTCTGGGAGACTTCAGCACATCTCTTTCAGAATTGTAGTGATATAGTAGAAAATATATAATTGCATGCAGAAAGTATTTAATACTTCCTACATGAGAGAGAGAAATAGAACTTTGTCTCTCAAATAAAGTGTATTGTTCTTAGTTTAAAATACTTTACAAAAATGTTTCATGTGCCTGACCAGGTGGTGGCATAGTAGATAGAGTGTTGGACTGGGACGTGGAGGTCCCAGGTTCGAAACTCTGAGGTCACCAGCTTGAGCAAAGCCAAATCCGGCACAGACTCACCAGCTTGAGAATGGGGTCACTGGCTTGAGCACAGGATCATAGACATGACCCCATGGTCACTGGCTTGAGCCCAAAAGTCATTGGTTTGAAGCCCAAGGTCTCTGATTTAAGCAAGGGGTCACTCGGTCTGCAGTAGCCCCCCCCCCCCACCATCAAGGCACATAAGAGAAAGCAGTCAATGAACAACTAAGGTGTCACAGTGAAGAGCTGATGCTTCTTATCTCTCTCCCTTCCTGTCTTGTCTGTCCCTATCTGTCCCTCTATCTGACTCCCTGTCTCTGTCAAAAAAAAAATGTTTCATATAATTGGCCACAAAACATATGTTTAAAAATTTCAAATAGAAATTTGTATACTCTATATTCTTTGAAGTGTGGGAAATAAAATTAAAATTTAGAAATAATCAGTAACAAAAAATAGCATTTTAAAAATTAAGAAACTGGCTTATAAAAATGATTTAGCTCAAAGGTGAATTTAAAATGTATAGACCTTCTAAAAACTAAGATATATCAGAATAATTCATGACAGTACTAATAGAGAGAGCACAGCAAAATCTGTATCAGTAAAAAATTTATGGCCACAAAAATCTTTAAGGATAAAGAAGAAAAAAATACAAGAACAAAATATCCACTGGAAAAAAGCAACTAAATAAGCCATTTATTTAAATAGAAATTTAATGAAGAAAAAAGTTGAAATTAATGAAATACAAAACCACATGCATGCACACACACACACAAAATTTATATATTCAAAGTTTGCATATTTTAGGCCCTGGCTGGTTGGCTCAGTGGTAGAGCGTCGGCCTGGCATGCAGGAGTCCTGGGTTCGATTCCCGGCCAGGGCACACAAGAGAAGCGCCCATCTGCTTCTCCACCCCTCCCCCTCTCCTTCCTCTCTGTCTCTCTCTTCCCCTCCCGCAGCCAGGGCTCCATTGGAGCAAAGTTGGCCCGGGCACTGAGGATGGCTCTGTGGCCTCTGCCTCAGGCGCTAGAATGTCTCTGGTTGCAACAGAGCATTGCCCCCTGGTGGGCATGCCGGGTGGATCCCGGTCGGGCACATGCGGGAGTCTGTCTGTCTCCCCATTTCCAACTTCAGAAAAATACAAAAAATAATAAATAAATAAAAAATAAATTCAAAGTTTGCATATTTTAAAATGCCAAAAAAAATGACATTTGGAAGGCTAAATTTATAAAACAGACAATAAAAACAGTTTATATTTGAAATAGAAAAGGAAAATTAGTTAAAGATTTAGGAGAGATTAATTAAAGTATAGAAGATTTTGACATAAAAACAAAAAGAAAAGGGGGAGAGACCTGAGAAAATATATATTTTATATACATTTTTCCCCAAACAAGAAAAGTTGATTGGCCCAATTAACATAGAAAAAAATCAGAAAGATGATTAAAGATCTATCACTAAACAGCGCCAAAATAGAGAAGGGGTGGAGGACAAAACTGACAGGAACCAAGATAATTCCAAGAAAACTGGAAGCATACAGATGAGTGAGGTTACCTAACAGAATCTAAAACTTCCATGGTCTGTCATGGAGTGTGGTTTAGCCAAGCAGAAGACAGAAAGGACATACTAAGAGCAGTTCTTTAAAAGAGCCAAACCAGAGGGGATTGTTTCAGATTCCTTATCTGTAATCTACTTCATTTGCGTCTGTCCAATAATCATCCAGATGTCATAGCTAAATACATGAAAACAACATCTTGAGGACCTAACAGAGTGAGAGTCTCAATTCAGTGAGTTCTTTACTATTTGGTCCAGAGAATCAATTCAATCTCTTCAAGGTACTAAATCTCACTTATTTTCCTGAGTGACAGGGTCCCTCTGGCTTGCAGTTTAAATGTGACTGCTCATTTGTTGAAGCTGACATTGATGGAGATAATGTCAAAGTTCATAAAATGACTCCGTTAGGCCCTTCTTTCATTTTTCAGATTCAAGGGTCACAGATCCAGTCCGAGACAATTGTAGGGCATTGGGACCAAAGAGAAAGCTTTAGATAAATAAAAACCCCAAATGCCTATTAAAAAGAATGATCATTAATTCCATAAAAATTCACAAGCATAAGCAAATATAGCTATTTTTCAACCTGTCAAAAATTTTTCTAATTCCCCTTACTTCTCTGCCTTTTTCCTTTTAAAAAGAAACAAATATATATATATTTTTTCTAAATCAGAGACTTGTAGGCAGTCAGTCTGTACTTAAAGTTATTACAGCGGAGATTTAGTTCAATCACCAATATGCATCTTGACATCTGTGTATATTAACGGGGATTCTGTGGTTGTAAACAACAGAAAGCAAACCTGCACAGATTTGTAATATTATGAATTTATCAGAAAAGCAAGATAAACACTGAAAAGCCACTTCCTAGAAAGGACAGAAACTAGAGTCATTCTGAATATCCAGCTGTTGAGAACCAAGGAGCTGTTTCTGCTATTCTAGTCCCTAAGGACCAATAAGTTGCCACTTTGACAGCTCAAGTTCTAAAGAGTTTCTGATTGACTTGGATCAAGTTACCAACTTGACCACAAGAAAAAAAGGCATTCTATTAATAGCCCCTCTTAGACCTTCTCCAAGTTAGTTCCTCATAGCAAAGCTTTATTGCTATGCAACTGTATGGGGAAAAGACGCTGGGCAGACAAAATCACCAAATAGCCACACCACACTCTGTATGATTCCCTGATGCAGGTCTAGTCCATTTTCTTTTACATCATCAGCGCTGGGAATCCATGACCCTACCCGAAAGCAGCTTACTTCATTGCTGGACAACTCTGTTACACATACATATTTCTTTTGAATTCAGCAGTTTTCTCACCTTATCGCTTTCATCTTTCACTTTGAATTCCATCCCACAGAGCTCCTTAAATCAATCATTCTCCCTTTTCCATATCAAATATTTGAAAGCAACTTCAAACAATTTAAACTAGTCACTGATCCACCTAGTAGTCTATATAACCTTTTTAATATCTTGTCTACAAAGAATTTGGAGGACAAAAAATTTGGAGGAAATTATTAAAAATGTCTGAGTCTGTATTCCCTTGACAGTGCCACAGAAAAGAGCTGAAATGGACATGATTGGTTAGAGAATCCTTTCTAGACTCTGGTGATCCATGCTTACTTTTCTATTTTTTATTCCCATAAATCATCCATTTAATAATATTTCTTAGACATGTGATGCAAGTGATCTTAAGCATACTGATGACAAGTTTGTGGATTCCACCTTCCATTAGATTATAAGAATAATACTGACCATTATAATGCTGCCAATATTCTACCAATTTCTCAGAATCTGTCATTGAGATATTTTCTCAGTACTCTGAGAATGAAATTTTTTAAGCCCAGGAGACAAGCACTCTTATAACTTCCCAACATCAACAAACCTCAAAAACCAGAACTAGAAGAAATTTTAAAAACTAGTTTCCTTTTATAAGTGAAGTGCATACAGAAGTCATTTGTCCATGTAGCTTACTAAACTGGAGCAAAAGTTAGTTGTTAAATCATTTATTTCTATCACTCACAATATTTTAAATTCAACGTTATTACTTTAAATAGCAACTATTTCTTTTTCTCACTCCATGGTTCCTTATCTACCACTTCCCTTAAATAAAAGAAGTACTATTACATCTGCCTTTTCCTTTCTTAAATATATTTATACAAATATTGATTGACTTAATACCTATGCAACTTATGACCATTCGACTTTACAACCATAATCGCTAGCCACGACTGCTCCGCGTCTGGCAGCGCAAGTACGACAGTGCGGACCAGCTTCCGGCAGCACTACCATCTCCGCACGCACCATTTCAACTATTATTCCAGACTCAGTACAGCAATTTGTGTTTTGTGTCTTGGATATTTTTCATCAAACCCCTCTCAAGATGTCTACCAAGAGGAAATTCTCTTTGCAAATATTAAACCAGTTGTACTGGTAATGCAGTTTTACTTAAACCTGACGAATGTAAAAATAAGAAACAAAATGGTGTAGAGATGATACAAATGGCATAAAATGAACAAAGAAAATTGTGATATATAACAATATTGAAAGAAAATTTATGATAAAATATGACTTAAAGATTTTTATAACATCATTTCACAGTACTATACATATAGCCTACTCAACTTATGACCAAATCGTGTTACAACCGGTCTGTCAGAACCAATCGTGGTCATAAGTCAAGCACTAGCTGTATCTATTTACTTAGACAGCTGCTGCTAGCTTAATAAATAGTAGGCAGTATTTATACAGGCTTTATTATGTTCCAGGCACTGCTGTAGCTATTTACCCATAGTAACTGATTAATACAATGACAAACAGTTTAAAAATGGCTTGTCTAATATCTCAGAGCTAATAAGTGACAGAGCAGAATTTAAACCCAGGTGGTCTAATTTTAGACCTTATATTCATAAATATTCCAAAAAGCTTTCTTTCAAAGCTCAGCTGTGGGCGTATCACTCAGCTGCTATTGTATGTAAGTGGCTCCCTCTATGAGATATATATATCGTCAGTCCTGGCACATACTCTGCCTTCCAGTTTCCAAACTGACACTCTTCCTACCTCACTTCCCTGTCAGTCAGCCTTGCCTAAAGGACTTGAATGTGTCTAACACCACACTCTGCAGGTCCCTGAGCAGCAATGTCACTTTCTTAAAATCTGACCCTTCCCTGACCAACCTTATTTCCTATATTGCTTTTCAATATGCATCTTCCCTTAGAGCAGTGATTTTACACTTCTTCCCCCAACCCCACGTGCCCCCTCCTGACTCTCAACCTTGTACCCCAGGACTTCACTCACATTCCTAGTGTGTTCTTACCTTCTCCCTGCCTGCCTAGTCCTGCCCAACTCCCTAGTCCTAGCTCAAGTATAAAAAATCCCAGGAGTGTTTCTTAATAAACCCATCATATTTCTATCTAGATCTTCCCACTATTTTCATTTCCATTTTAGTTGGCCTTCAATTTTCTTTAATACTAAAAATCTGTAAGGATGCTTTCCTAGTTAGGTTGTAAGTTAACTCAGGACAGGAATAATAAATAATACATGATACTTCTTTTCCACCACCTAACACCAGGATGAACCAAAAGAAAGTGCCTAGTGAATACATGTTTGCCAATTCCTCATGAACACTTTCAAAACCTAGAGTTGAACCCAGAAAATTAGCTTAGCAGGAGAGTATACCATTCAATAAACTTTATAGAAAAAAACATTTTAGAATTTAAAAAATAAAAACCCTCAGGAATTTGCCTTCCAAAATCTTATGATGCACTGAGGCCAAGCATATTTTAATTCCAAACATTAGTTTGTCTTCAGCAATTTCAATAATTGGTTGAAAAAAAATTTGCTTATCTTAGAGACTATAAATTATATAAGATACAGATCAATAAGAGATGTTTTCAGTTTTAGTGTCATAATGAGGGAGTGTGGGAAGATATTTTGGCAATTAAACAAAAAGCTAATATAAACTCTTTGAACATTTGTTTTCCAATTACTAGAAACAGGATTAGTAATATAATATTTTTAAAATGTATGTTTTAATGTAAAATAGAATGACTTGACAATAATATAAAGAATATATGAAATTTCAAATTTAAATCTTTAATAATTTCCTAATATTTTCTGTGAAAATGTGTTTAACAATGATTTAGTTCTAATACATAGATAAATGTTTTATAAAAGTTTTCAAGAGAAAAATGTAGTTCCATGTAGCTATAGTTATCAATAAATCTTACTATTTGACTTGTGTGGCCAAGGCTTTGTCCTATTACTGCAACTTGGCACATACTACAGAAATACCAGACTTTTTAAAATGGGGTTAAATAAAAATTATTTAAGCTGTAAAATGATCAAATTAAACTTAAGCAATGCTGACAAAAAAAATCTCACTCTCTGATTCCATTTCTATAATTTCCCTTAAATAAAAGTAAGATTTCATTCTGAAATTTATAGTTACTGCACATTCTTTCATAGTTTCTAGTATTTCTTTCCCTATTCTTGCCTGCCAGCCACACGCATGTCCTGTTCTACTCAGACATTCATCACATCTATTTTATCTGACCGACATATTACCTTTTAAGTAAATGCCTCTTTATTTCTTAGATCTGAGCTCAAATACCACTTTCTTATATAAGCTTTCTCAGATTCCCACCTTAGATATCTTCCAAATTTTCTTAATAACTTATATTCTTCTCTAATAGCAATATTAAAGGTTTAGATTAGATACTTATACGTATCTGTATTTCTCTAAATATTCCATATTCTCCACATTGACTGATAGTTTTTAGCTTACTGCAACAGTCCCTGCTATATCTAGTCTCACAGAGAATGTTAGCAGAGAATGAATGCATGAAAATGAAGTTTACATGGAGGAAAAATTGGTGTAAGAGAAATATCTGATATTTCAGCATTAGTTTTCCAAAACTAAGATAAATATTTTATTGGGAGAGAATCACCAGTATTTGGTCCAAGCATGTTAATATTCAATTCTGTCTGTTTTAAAAGTGTCAGTTTCACTCCAGTCTGAACATATAAAACTTAAATGATTGATTAAAAATATGTGAAAGAAAAAACTTTTTATTACATTTAAATATTTTCTTTTTTAAGGCAAACATTATTGATTGTCATTTGATGATTTCATGTATTCCTAAAAGCTTACTCATTTGATAACATATTTACCAAAAGTATCCCACATGGAGATTTGATAGTGTGGGGAACACTCACATTCTTGAATTATTGGTAAAATATTAAAAATATATGATGGCAACTGATAAGGAATCACTTATTTTTACATAAGTCTGAAAAATAATTCTTAGAATGTGGTGAACAGATTTATAAAGTGTATTTTTTCATTTCTTAAAATTAAATATAACTATAATATCTATATTTTTGTAAATCCTAATTATCCGTGGAGCAACATGCATTACATAAATCATTTTAGGAATTTGTGATTAAATGCTCCCTCCCTCCTTCCTTCTTTTCTTTCTTTCCTTTTTTTGTAAAAGAGTAAATTCCTAGATTCCAAGAAGCACCTGATTCTATATGTACATGTTGTTATGTTGTTGTTATATTTCATAGCTAAGTAATACCTATCAATTCTATCAGATTGTGTATCTACAGGCATTCGTTGTGGGTGTAGGTGTCCAGTAGGGCAGTTTTCTTAGTTAACACGAGATACAGCTCCTCTTTTATAGTCACATCTTTCTCTGGCAATCTTACAATATGTTGAGAATCACTGGTCTGATAAGGTCTACTAACACTAGGATGTTGACTAAGAGATAAAGCTGTCCACATGAGCTAGAACTTGACCAAAATGTCAGTTGAGATATTATGCTCTAGTCTGGTAAGTGGCATTGGTTCTTAACAGAGCAAAAGTTTGAATGCTTAATTTACTGATAGATTAAATTTTTAAAAAATTTGAATGTATAGAGTATGCCTAAAATAGCTTTTCTAGTAACACAGTAGGTTAACTGGTAAATGTAAACTACAGACATCTCCCTAGCCCCACACATATGGCCAATGTCTGAGCATAAAGCTATGTGTGTTTTGGTTTCTTTTTTGAAAAAAAAAATATTTGGGCTTTTCAATATACATTTAACTTTGAACTCCTTTTCTCTATAATGATTGCAAATTTCAAGTAAGTCTGAAGGCAAGCTTTCTCTTTACAGTCAATAAATTAATCTTTTGACAACTGATAGAGTAAAATTACCTCAAATTGAGCTGGCTATAAAGGTAAGATCTTAGTATTTCTCATCTATATTTCAAAGGAAATATTGCTTTTGTTCCTCAGAAGAAAGGTACTTATTTATATTCAATAACTACATTGGACAATAGTTTAACTCAAAATAATTTTTTTCTGTGGCTCCCTGTGAAATGAAAATAATTTACTCTCATTTATCCTGAATTGCAGTAGTGCTAAGCCAGTATTCACTTCCCATCACTCTTGAACATGGGTAGTCCTCCTGGTTGATTTTTCCATTACAATGGCTTTCAACTCAGGGAGCAAATTAAGCACCTCCAGGAGCTTCTTCTTCTTCTTTTTTTTTTTTTTTACATGTTGACATATTATTTTTATTTCAAATAATTTTCTTTAATAAAGAATAGATCAACTGATCAACTTGAAGCTTTTTGACCACATGCCCTCCCAACTATAATGTGGCATATATCATTTCAGTTCAGAAAAGTATTTACCATGTGAATCTAAATGTAATTATACCTTTACATAAATTACACACAGAGGTAAATTATAACACATTTATCTGAGACTTGATTTTTAAAAAATTAATGTTATGTTTTAAATTCAATCCATATTGATAATTATATATTTTCTTCATTAACTTTAGCAGCTGCATAATTTTCTAATATAATGAATTCTTATTTTATTTAACTTACTTTCCAAATTTTGCCATAAAATTAATGCTATATTGAAAATATTGTCTATTTCTCCTTGTATACCTGTAATGTTTCTTTGGAGTATATTTGTTATGCCTTGCTTTTTAAATTTAAATTTATACTATTGCTCTCCAAAGTACCTGAATTAATTTACACTTTCTTTACCAGTATGTGAAAGTCTCACCTTCCCCATTTTCACCAATACCTGGTATTGTCAGACTTCTTTTTCTTTTTTCTTGCTGTGGATTTTATTTACATTAGAAAGAGTTAGTGGTGATTGCTTTCTTTCTTTTTTTTTTAATTTATGATTTTAATTTGTGTTTACATAGATTCAAGGAGCCTTGAGCCTTTTTTTTTTTTTTTTTTTTTTTAATACCACTATCCAAGTTCCACCCCAGACAAACTGAAACCAATTTTCTGGTGCTAGGAGTTGGACTGTTATTGTTTTTTAAAAATCCCTGGTAACCCTAACACTCAATAAAGGTTGCAAACCATTAATTCAGTGTTTCATTTGAAGGAAATTAGTCATACGTAAATAGTAAGGTGTTAAGGAAAAAACAGTAAAAAAATTGGTAGGTTCTAGATTCAGCTCCCAGTCCTGTTTTGATATGCTTCACCAAACACTTTCATTGAATTACTGTTGTGACTTCAAATTTCTTATTTTCTTCAGAGCCTGGGGGGGTATATTATAGAAAAAATCAATTGCAACTTCAGAGGGAGGCTATTTCCCAGGTTCAAATCATGCTTTAACTGGTATAGGACCAGGGCTTGGAAGCAGATGTCATTTGCCTCACTAACATTATCTTCATGTCAGAGTCCATCAGATGTAGTTATGGTTGCCTGGACCAGGACGAAGCAATGTTCACCAACATATTTCTGTATTGAATACCACTTGGAAATAGTCCAAAGGAATAAAAAAAGTAACATAATTGAATAGAAAGAACAACCACTTTTAGAAAAGACTGAACAGGCCTATATATAAACTACCAAAAGTAATAAATCATAAATATCTTAAAATTTTACTGCTTCCAAACCTAAAAATAAGTGGAAATAGGTCAAAACAAAACAAAGCAAAACAAAACCTACCAAGTAACAAACAAAAACTTCCAGAAATAAAACAGAAGCTATCAAACCAAGAGCTGGAAGTCAGCGAAAGCAAAGGCTTTTTAGAACTATTTACAAGGTATGACTTGGTTAAGCGACATGCTACTCCTTACAGCCCAGTGAGAAGCACAGGGGGAGGGAGATTATGTTGCAACATCCTAAAAAATCCAACGAGAACTCCACAGTTGGAAAGAGCATAATAGGAAAGCATGGATGCAGATCAAAGAGAACCGAAGACCTCAGAAAAGGAAACACAGTTGACCATTATAGTTTTGGCTTTCCTGATGGGAAGAAAGCAAAGAGTAAAAGCAGAAACATTTCAAACAAAAGTAACAGAAGAATGATCCTGTACATAAACAAAAATTTGGTTAAACATAAAAAAATAAATAAAAAAAGAAAAAAGAGATTCCTGAGACAATAAGAAGTAGAAGGGCCTAGAAACTATGTCTGACCCACTCTAGACTCAACATAGGAGCATGAAATCAAATTGCCAATCTCATTGTCTTCTTTTGCTCGTGGAGGAGTAGAAAGACTTTGAAAACATTTGATCGCAACGACATATGCACCTCTATGTGCACTACAGCATTATTCACTGTGGCCAAAACATGGAAACAACTGAAGTATCCCTTGATAGATGATTAGATAAAGAAGTTATAGTTATAGTACATATTTAAATGAAAACGCTACTCAGCCATAAGAAAAGATGAAACACAGCCACTTGCAACAATATGGATGAATCTTCAGAATATCATGCTCAGCAAAATAAGTCAGATAGAGAAAAGTCAAACATCAAATGATTTCCCTCATATGTGGGATACAGTGTGGTGGTTACCAGAGGAAAGGTGGTGAGGGGGGTAGTGAAAGGCAGAGGGGTCAAATATATGGTGACAAAAGGAGATTTGACTTTGGGTGATGGGCACACATGTAATAAACAGATCATGTACCATAGAACTGTACACTTAAAAACTATATATTTGTATTAACCAATGTCACCCCAATAAATTTAATAAAAAAGACTGTGGGGGAAATAAGGTGAAATAAGGTTAGGCCGCTGCTCTCTGATGACTGCCAAGGCTGAAAATTTTATACCAAATTCCTAAGTGCTATTTGAAACCTAAAGACATTCTGGCATGGATTAGGGTACATACTCTGTAAAGTGAATTGGGGTACAAGACAGTAATAAACAATGTACAATTCAATTGTTCTTGTTAGGTTTATCCTCAGTCCCAGCTGACTCCCACTCCACCTCTTTTTGCAATTCCTTTCTCTCAGATATACACAGAACACATAGAGAGGTTAGCTGCAGCTTTAAGAGAAGCTAAAGAGGAGTCAGATAAGGGAAGAAGGCAAGCATTTATCATAAACTTATACAATAGTATCAGTGCAAATAGAATGGGTGGCCAAAGTATCCGAGTTAAAAATGAGACTGGAGAAACATAAGCAGAGTTCTATTTCAGAAGAAAATAACTGGATACTTTACCTTTAACATTATAAAAGAAAACATGTTTCCAGTAAGTCAATACCTAAAAGATGAAACTAGAACACAACAGAAAGAAATGGAAAGGAAGATTGAAGAGGAAGAAAACAAATAGAGGGCCAGGATTACACTGTTACTGAATCAGTAAATATATTAGAAGCAGAAAGGGAAATAAAAGGTGAAAAATGTTTTATTGACAACTAGAAAGATTAATATATTCATAATAAAGGCACAGGATAAAGCAACATGATTAAAACAAGTAATGAGATGACTGGAGTGTGGAAGGGAGGCAGAGATGATCTACCCTAAGATAACTGTTGTCCCTGAAGGAGCCGGTCCATTAATGAAATGCAAATGCTTTCAGAGACAGTGGAAACTTTCCTTGAAATACAAATGAAGATGAAAGCACACAACATTTTCTAGGGGGAAAATCTGAAATGAAACCATCAGCAATGAAATATATCTTGACTAAGTAATTAAAGTTCATGAACAACGAATTTTGCAAAGTCACTGACAATTCTTAAAAGATCAGGCTATCTTCAGATATCTCCTGATTCAAATGCAGAACACATTAGAGCAGTGATTGTTAACCTTTTTCATCTCATGGCACACATAAGCTAGTTACTAAAATTCTGTAAAAAAAAAGCAAATTTTTTTTTTTTTTGCATTTTTCTGAAGCTGGAAACAGGGAGAGACAGTCAGACAGACTCCCGCATGCGCCCGACTGGGATCTACCCGGCACGCCCACCATGGGGCGAAGCTCTGCCCACCAGGGGGAGATGCTCTGCCCATCCTGGGTGTCGCCATGTTGCGACCAGAGCCACTCTAGCGCCTGAGGCAGAGGCCACAGAGCCATCCCCAGCGCCCGGGCCATCTTTGCTCCAATGGAGCCTCGGCTGTGGGAGGGGAAGAGAGAGATAGAGAGGAAGGAGGGGGTGGGGGTGAAGAAGCAAATGGGCGCTTCTCCTTTGTGCCCTGGCCGGGAATCAAACCCGGGTCCTCCGCACGCTAGGCCGACGCTCTACCGCTGAGCCAACCGGCCAGGGCCTAAATTTTTTGATGATATGAAAAAAAAGGTATAAAATTGATTCATTCACATCGAACAGCTATTGTGTTGGCTGTTGTCATTTTTAAAATTTTTTTTTAATTTGACAATCTAAGGGAAAAGAAGTCAGTGCCTTTGACTAAATAGTCAGGTATTGCATGTTTTAAAAATTCCTGTGGCACACCAGTTTGCTGTGGTATTACAGTCAAAAGTTGCTGCATTAGATGAATAAATCTGAAAATGTGAAAAGAAAATTTGATCCAAATCTATTATACCAACCAAGTTGGTATTCACAATAGAAGCTATAGCCTACATCATCAAACACAAGAAAATCATCTTGGAAATACAGCACTAGAGAGACCTTCCTGGAGAGTGAGAGGAATCAAACAAAATTTCTCAAAACTAAATTTTACTAATTAAGATATAACCCCCCCCCACCCCCATCAATTTAGTTAAATAAATGGTAGGTTGGAACAACTGGGAAAATGGATTGCAGAAGACTATTAGTTTGCAACCTAGGAGTGTCGCAGGTAAAACCTGAAACTGTCCCCCATAGACAGGGCAAGGGCAAGGTGAGACTGAAGACAGAGGCAGACCAGTCCAGCTTGGTAGGCAGCAGGGCCTGTTGACATGCAAAGCTTGTCTTGGACGTCTAGTCTCAATGATCAGATCTCCACACCAGCCTGCCAAAATTTTAAAAGTTTATATAGAAGCCTTAACTAGGCTTAGTCACATACACTGTCCATATGGTCTCAACAACCCCACTGTGAAACACTCCCACTGTGGAAATGGTGACCGGTTCGTACCCTTGAAAGCACTCCCACTGTGGAAATGGTGACCGGGTCATACCCTTGAAAGCACTCCCACTGTGGAAATGGTGACCGGGTCGTACCCTTGAAAACACTCCCACTGTGGAAATGGTGACCGGGTCATACCCTTGAAAACACTCCCACTGTGGAAATGGTGACCAAAACATACATTCCAAGCACAAGGAGGGTGTGAGAAACCTCCAGTTGCCTGGGTCCAGCTCATAGGTCAGGTGGTAGTCACATCCTGTCCATGAACCATCTAACAGAGACAATTGTTTGAATATAAATTATATAAAAATACTTGCAAAGAAAATATTGAGGAAAGAGAAAATAAAAGATAGGTGTGGTAGATAGACATCTTTGGGACAGAAAGAATTTGGATAATCTATGTTCTAATCCTAGAAATCTATAAATCTGCTCGATTACATGACAACAAGGGACTTGCCTATGTGATTCAAGTAAGGGTCTTGAGATGGGGAGATTTCTCTGAATTATCCAGGTGAGTTCAGTGTAATCACAAGGGTCTGTAGAAGAGAAAGGTAATGTCAAAGAAGGTCATATAATGATAGAAATAGAGGTTGGAGTGTGGCTGGCTGGAATGGGGTCCTGAGCTAAGCAATGTGGGCAACCTCCAGTCCCTGAAAAAGGCAACGTCATGAAACAGTTCTAGAGCCCAAAGGGACAGGCTTTGCTGACACTGACTTTCGCTCAGTGAGATTGATTCAGGACTTCCGAACTCCAAAGCTGTAAGATAAATTTGCATTGTTTTAAGCTACTAAGTTTGTGGGAATTTGTCTAAAGCAGCAACAGGAAACTAACACAGGTAGAAAGTAGTTGACATGTGCTCTTTGTTTTTAAAGAAAACCAATAGGCATTGATTTTATGAATAAATCAATAAAGTATGGTTTCAATCTATTTTTTCAAATTATAAGAGGAAACTACAAAAATTTAAAATAAGAAAATTAATAACAAATTCAAGTGGTAACCAGCATTAAAAAAAATAAAGGATCTTAACTAAGAATACTATATATAATATTAAAAGTTTTGTTCCTTTTTCTAATTGAGTTTATTGAGGTGACATTGTTTAAGAAAATTATATAGGTTTAAGGTGTACCATTCTATAGTACATGATCTGTATATTGTACTGTGTGTTCACCACTCCTAGTCGTCTCCTTCCTAAGCAGTTACACCCCTTTACCCTCTGCTACCTCCCCCACCCCATTCCTATTTCCCCTGTAATCACCATACTGCTGTCTGTGTCTCTGAGGGTTTTTTCTTTACTACACACTATAAACTTCTAAACCACCAGAACGAAAATACACACACACACACACACACACACACACACACACACACACACATCTAAACTATAAAGAACAGACATGAGATAAATAAAAATAACAAAATATTGAAAGTAGAAGAAGCTTTTATTAAAAACACAACAAAAAACATAACAGAATCACAAACTATTATATGCATTGCATCAATAAATGTAAATTCACTCATTGGTTAAAAATTCATGTATTGTGTTAAAAATAATCAAACCTTACACGTCTACAAGAAATGCATTAAAAACACTATGATGGAGAGACCTTAAATGTAAGTAAAAGAATGAAGAAATAACAGACAAATGTTCATATGAAGGGAGGAACATTAGTTAATGATTACAAGCAAAAATCCTTTGGAAAAAAGGAAAATAAGGAAATTTTCTAAGTCTAATAACTATATTAGATTTTTTGAGGAAATGGGAAATCTGATTTTTAAATTTATATAGAAATGAAAAAGGTTAAGAGTAGGCAAGGCGAGAGAAGAACAGAAGCTGAGGACTGCTCTACCATAGCAACACAATTCAGAGAGGGGCTGCAATTAAGACAGTGTGGGATCGGTAACAAGATACAAAGCAGATGGAAGGAACAGAAGAAAGAAGCTGGAAACAGATCCCCACACTTAGTCAATTCATTTCTGATAAAGGTGGCATTGCAGCACAGCAGGAAAAGTTGGGTCTTTCCCAGTAAAATGTTTAAATGTAATATGAGCACAAAAAGTTCCTGAAGAAGGTCTCTGCTAACGTCTTTATCATCTTCAAATGAAAATGGTCTTTTTAATCAGGGCACAAAATCCAAAAGTCATAAAGAACAAATCAGGTAAATTTGAAGTACTTATTGGTCGCAAAGAGAAAATTTGTGACTTTACAGTGCAGAAACCAGATGGGTAGCATGTAACTATGTAAAATACTCAGAGAATAGATCGCTATTTCTCTTCTCACAAGAGAAAGAAAATGCATCGGAGTACAGCTTCTGCTCAGGCTCAAGTGCCACAGCATCGTATATAAAAAAAAATTATCTGTCTCCAAAGTATTCAATGATATTGTCATTATTTTGAGAGTAATAATCACTAAGTCATTAGGCTATCATTCAATAAGCCAAAGCTTCAAATGCTGAATATTATTCTATAATCCTATAAATTATAAACTGGCCATCTGAGCCTATGAGTATATTTACTATAAAACAATTTAGTCTATCAGGAGTCTCTCAATTCTGCCTGACCAGGCAGGGGCTCAGTGGCTAGAGTTTCGAACTGGGACACAAAGGACCCAGGTTCAAAACCCCAAGGTCACCAGCTTGAGTACGGGGTCGCTGGCTTGAACATGGGATCACAGACGTGACCCCATGATCGCTGGCTTGAGCCTAAAAGTCCCTGGCTTGAGCCCAAAGGTAGCTGGCTTGAAGGCCAAGGTCGCTGGCTTGAGCCCAAGGTCGATGGCTTGAGTCCAAGGTCGCTGGTTTGAGCAAGGGGTCACATACTCTGCTTAACACCCCCTCCTCCCCATCAAGGCATATATGAGAATGCAACCAATGAACAAATAAGGAGCTGCAATGAAGAATTGATGCTTCTCATCTCTCTCCCTTCCTGTCTGTCTGTCCCTCTCTCTGACTCTCTCTGTCTCTGTTAAAAAAGTCTCCTATTTCCAATTTTATTCATTTATTACATAGATTTAAAAATAAATACCTTTTAGTTTTTATAGGAAGTTATATGAAGCTTACTGAAAAATCAGTTACAGAATACTGCTCCCTTAAAACTGATTGCAATATTTCTAGAAAGTGAAAAAATGAAACATCTATGTCTCTTTAAACACATCTAAGACACTATTGCCTTATTAAGTTACTAACTTCTTAAAATAATTTTTTATCCTACTTATTAGAGAGACAAGGAAATGTCTATGGCAAAAACAGAATACAGAAAAGATTTCTTAGGAAGTATTCCATTGATAGGCTTAAACTATGGATTGATGTCATCTGTACAATATAAAATATGTCAATTTGGTGTAACAATCTCAATAGTCTCAGTTACTTGTTAACTTGGTTTTGATCCCAATTTTATGCTTCAGTATACTATTCTGAGAGGTTGCTTTTTATATATACTACTTAGACATGACAACTGCATTGTTTTAACTTGCTCTCAGAGTTGAGTTGGACAAAGAAACGTAACCACTCTCTTCTATAACTGTGTAAGGACTCGTGATCTGCAATTTTAGCCTTGCCTTTTGATAGCAACATAAACCTTGATGATATATATATAACTTTGGGAGACCAGCTAAATATTCATATTTCAACATTATAAATTTTAAAAAGGTATCTAAAAACTTTAATAAAGAAAGCATATTCTATATAAGCACCTTACTAAAGTATTGTTCTTCCTTGACATAGCATTTAGCATAGAAATTTGAGTTTTCCAGGTCTTTTGCTAATTTCTTCTGTGAGGGAAGTCTATCAAAATTATAACTCTCTAATTATACTACTTGCTACTGCTTACCTCTTTTTGTTTTGCCTATATTTATGCTTCCTGAGGACATGACCCATTCTGATTAGTCTTTTTGTGCATTGCTAGTATGTAAATAGTATATTTATATGCAGACATTAATAAAGCTGCACAAATATTCAAGGAACCTGATCTCTACAAAGATTAGCATTCGATCCAATCAGTGCCTTCTACTTGATCTTGGCTTGCTTGTCTCAGTAGGTGGCCCTGCCTCTCTGCTCATTGCCATTGCTAAATAGCCTCTTACAGGAAGGAAGTGCCTGCTAAAAGCTGCATTTACTGCACTGAACACAGATTAGTCACTTAGTCTCTGACGAGGGCAAATCAATTGGTACAGATGCAACTGCCACAAGTAGAGGTCAAATTCTGAGCTCTGTGCTTAAGAAGTGAAATCTAAGACAAACTGTGAGCCTGTGGATTTTATAAATGGTTTGGTTTCGGTTCAGATAGGTCCCTAGTAGTTTGAAAGGGCTTTTTAACATACGCAACAGCATCCCTTGGCTTTCAGTCATAATGATGATATGGTCAAAATTATCAGGTGGACAAAGTTGAAATACACTCATGTCAGAATTATGAACTGAAAAGTGAAAAAGCAAAACTTCTGATGATTAAAAAATATAATCTGTGAAATAACATTAAATCGATTAATTTATATGTATAATCTTTAAAAAAAATACTGTGAGAATATTACATTTAAGTTAGAAAAATTTATTCCATTCCAACTATATGGAAGAATTAATTTCAGTCTATTAAATCAAAATAAAGATCAGCACACTGCTATGCCCAGGAGCTCCCACAGATATATTACTAATATGTTCAATGCTTTAAACATGAATGTCAATAATTCTTTATTACACATATTATGAAAGAGAGCATTTTCTATGTAGACAAGGTTTTTCCCTTCTTTTCAATCATTTCTTCTCTCTGATTCTCTATACATATCCAATTCCTACACCTTTTGTCCCAAAAGATATTTTCTTAGGCTTTTGTTCTTTCACAAATTTTCTAATTTTTGAATCAAGTTCCAATAGTTCTTTAATTTCTTTTTGACAGACACAGAGAGTCAGAGAGAGGGACAGACAGACCGGAAGGGAGAGAGATGAGAGGCATCAATTCTTCGTTGTGGCTCCTTAGTTGTTCATTGATTGATTTCTCATATGTCTCTTGATCAGGTGAGTATAGCAGAGCAAGTGACCCCTTGCTCAAGCCAGCAATCTTTGGCTCAAGCCAGCGACCATGGGGTTATGTCTATGATCCCACACTCAAGCCAGTGACCCTGTACTCGAGCCAGGTGAGCCCGCACTTAAGCCAGAGACCTCAGGGTTTCAATCCTGGGTCTTCCCATCCCAGACTGATGCTCTCTCTATCCACTGGGGCACCCCCAGGTCAGGCTCTTAAAATTTTCTTTTAGAATATATTGTCCAACATCAGTATTGAGCTGGTATAAGTATATAAAATAACATTATTTGTCTAGCTATTCTGAGGTTTAAACACACACATACATACACACACACACACACACACACACACACACACACACACACACACACACACACACACACATGATTTATCCTAGGTATTTGCCAGCTCGTGGAACCATCAGAAGCCAGACAAAAACACGACCCTTCAGCACATACTTATCAAGCTACCTGAATTTGATTCAGACATTTGATTGTATGTATTTTAATCTTTTCAATTTTAACTTCCAAAGAAAATAAAATACCAGTAATGTTTCTATCTGTTGTTATACTGTCTACCCTTCTTTTTCTAAATTAGTTTAAATCAGGAAGCTTTCATACGCCTATATACGAGGCCAATGTAGGCAAGGATGGCTAGAAACACAAGAAGTTTTTACAACATAAAAGTAGATCAATACTCAAATTTAATGCATGCTGATTATTTTATCATCAAAGTTTAGAGAAGCCTTACAGCCTTATTTTTTTCCTTGCATGTGTCTTAAAATCTAAACAAACACATAATTTGTAAGAAACTAGTTGGTTTGAGATGGTATTAAAGAAAATTAGGGGTTATGAACTCAAGCCTTACCACTACATATTATCTTTTATAAAATTTCTAACATTAAAAATCTTTAGATTTCTATGATTTAGTCACAAAATAATGGTTAAGAAATAGCTACTTTGAGAGAAATTCTTAGTTTCTTTAATAAGTAGTTTTTAAATAGTAATTCTCCAAATATGAGCATTCTAAGAATCAGTGTACATGTGCTTGGAATGTTCCTAACTGAAACATTTAACATTTTGAAAAAGGAGAGTAATTTATAAATGGGGAAACTGAGGTATGGATGGTTTCAAAGGAAATAGAAATGTTTGAATATTTGCAAATGTAAGAGTAAAGCTACTTAGTGGCTACACATATTCAGAGGTTCACAACAAAGTTCTAAATATAAAGAAGCACTTTGAAAATTAAATCAAAAAGAGAGTGAAAAATAAAAAGCAATCAGCCAATCTTATTAATAAATTAGTAGAATCTATCCCCCGAAACACACATAACTTTAAATAAGGAATGATATAATTTGAAATAAAATGTAACTTTTAAGTACATTTTAATGTATTAAAAAATAGTAAAACCACTTTACTTGGAAAGGATTCAATATTTTTCCAAACCGAAGAACACATAGAAAACACTGTAGATAAAAAGAGAGAAAGAAGACAATTGATAAAATGAACTTTTTACCAGTTCAGGAAAATTTTGAGATGGCTGTTAATCAGATTAGATGTTCCAGAAAGCTTATGTGGAATTACAGTTTGAAAACTATAGATACTTCTCAGTTGCAAAATTTGCAAGAGAATTGAGCATAGGTCTAATATTGCTCATGACTAGAGATCTTCTTGAGCTATTGCATGAGAAACTAATAATTTTCAGGCCCTCGCCAATTGGCTCAGCAGTAGAGCATCAGCCCAGCCTGTGGAAGTTCCAGGTTTGATTCCTGATGAGAGCACACAGGAGAAGCGACTATTTGCTTCTTCACACCTACCCCCCTTCTCTCTCTATCTTTCTCATCCCCTTCCGCAGCCATGACTCAAATGATTTGAGCAAGTTGGCCACAGGCGCTGTGGAGAGCTCCATGGCCTTGCCTCAGGTGCTGAAATAGCTCGGTTGCTAAATAACGGAGTAGCGGCCCCAGATGGGCAGAGCATTGCCCTGTAGAGGGCTTGCCAGGTGGATCCCGGTTGGGGTGCATGCAGGAGACTCTCTTCCTCCTTGCCTCTCATTTAATTAAAAAAAATTTCAGTAACACAGGAAAAATTTAGCACAAGTTCTGTACTGAAAATAACATTTTAGTGGAATAGTGGGATCAAAGGTGATTATGAACCTATACCTGTTAATATGATGCAATACTTTGGAAAGGGTGGCTAGTCAAACAGCATTGGGTTTAACTATTTGTAGCACAATGTGCTATCATTACCATTCTTTCCTTGCTGTGGAAATTAGGACTATATAACTTGTCCTACGCAACTGTGTTTCAGTGTAGTAGGGCATTCTAAAGAGCCCCACTAGAGGAGTAGATAAATGCCAATTGCATTTATCGCTCTCTGCTGTTACTGATGCAATGCCAGTGATGTGCTGGTAACTTTTAACAACTACTTGTCCAGAAAAAAAAAATTAGAAGAAAGAAAAGAAAAGAGAAAACAACAACAACAAAAAAGCCTTGATTTGTGCTGTTTGCCAAGTTTCATGGGAGCAAATATTCCCACCATGACTATTTCAGGCTACCTACATAGCATCACTACATGTGGCATTAAGAAAAGGTGTGCACAACTGACTTTTGTGAGTCTAGCTGAGACAGACCCAGCACAGCACTGTAACAGCAGCATCCCCAGACTTTATAAGAACAGTCCAAGTCATCACATTCAGGGCTTAAGACCCTTTCAAAGACATTTATGAGGAGTACTGCTCCATCATTCTTGGTTTCTATATTCGTAATTTATAACACTTTTTCCCTTACTGTACCCTTTTACATGTAAATATCAATTACTTAGATAGATCTCTATTTTTTTTTTATGGAAAATATTCTATCAAATGCCCACCGGGAATTCTTGTTAGTTTCCCAGACCTGTTGAATTATAAGGCATGTCCTTTATATCAACTCTCCTACAAATGTTGTAAAGCCTAAATGCCATCCCTTCAACATTGGTTGAGGGGCCCACATTTAATGATAGGCTGTTCTAGTGTATAATATTTGCTTTAATAATGTCTCTACACCCTCACAGAAGAAAAAAGGATTAACTCTTATCTCCAAATGAACATTTTTGAGTCTAAGGATATGGATGAATTCAGAGGCAAAAAAAGAAAGAAAAGGATTCTCTGCTAAGCCTGATGAGAAGTAAAATTTACATGATACACAAGTGCTAGAAGAGGCATCTCATGGCAAGTAATAATTTACTATTCATTGGTATGAATAATAATAATTTTGACTCTGAATTTGATAAATCCACCAGACATTTACATTTTACAGTTATCTCTTTTTCAATTCAACATACTCATGACTTCCCTTGTCCTCAAATTGTCCGAGTTTTTTTTATACATTGGCTATAATTTGTTCTTTACCTCCTTACTGGGTTTCTTATCTTAACCTTGGTCTCTAAAAACAGTAATTCCCAATGATCCATTTTGGTCCACTAAGCTTCTGGTTGTAAACCTTCACTGGTTGATTTTTATCTACTCTTATAATTTGGCCTTTATGGCCTACATGACTGTCAAATCTATGTCTTCAGCCCAAAAATTTCCCCAAGATTCTGACTCATCTACCTTTTAGTTGGACATTTACTGCTGAATATTTCAGGAGCTCTTCAAGATCTATATGACCTTAAATGTACTATATCTTCACCCTAAAATCTATTTTTGCCTCTTGTGTGTCTCACTGTGGTTGTACCATGATAAGTTGTCACCTGCCTTAAAAGCCTGAAAATGTGTCCTTTAAAAAACTTCCAGGGTGGCCCTGGCTGGTAGGCTCAGTGGTTGAGCATCGGCCCAGTGTGTGTAAGCCCCGGGTTTGAATCCCAGCCAAAGCACACAGGCAAAGCACCCATCTGCTTCTCCACCCCTCCCCCTCTCCTTTCTCTCTGTCTCTCGCTTCTCCTCCCACAACCAAGGCTCCCTTGGAACAAAATTGGCCCGGGCACTGAGGATGGCTCTATGGCCTCTGCTTCAGGTGCTAGAATGGCTCTGGTTGGGATGGAGCAACACTCCAGATGGGCAGAGCATCACCTCCTAGTGGGCATGCTGAGTGGATCCCAGTCAGGTACATGCAGAAGTCTGTCTCTCTACCTCCCCCACTTCTCACTTCAGAAACACACACACACACACACACACACACACACACACACACACTTATGGGATGATTCTAACAAAAATATAATAGTTCCCATATTATTCCCCTGCACCAAATACTACAGTGTTGCCATTAAAATAGTATTTTTCTATCTATTGTAATGTAGGTAAATCATTTCTAAAAAAGAAACCATTACCCAAAATCCCCCAAAATATGACTCAAGATATATTATGAAAATAAAAAGGTTTCTGGTTAGCACCCAATGCTGGGGTTATGGGAGAAAGATGGGAGTGGAAGGGTAAAGCCCCACCCACATGGCTTCACCCTTCACTTCCTCAGCAGCTCTGAAGTCCTGTGAGGAGCCCATTTGGGTCCAGATAGCAGAGGTTGAATACTACTAAACTATAGGGTAAAGTTCATTTCTCGGCATGCATGAAAAACCCTCCTGATACACCACTCCTCCACATCTTACCCCTCAAATCCCAGCAAAATCACACTTAAGGCAGTTTCTCTAGATACCATCCTCTTTCTCGTTTCCTGTTGCTTATGTTACCCCTTCGTGAAGAACAAGCACCCTTTTAGCCTCTCCACCCATACCATTCATTATTCAGTTTTAGGATTTACATCAGATATTTCATTCAATAATTTATTCAGTCAAACATCCATGTGTGAGTAAAAGAGATATTTGCTCTTATGAAGCTTATATGTTTCTGGAGGAGAGACAGAAACTTATAAGATATGCAAACCCCAATAAATCCAGAACTATTTGAATACCCTGTTATTAGTCCTTTGTTGGCCTCATACTAGACACTCAGAAACCATTAGTGAGCATCTACACAATGCTAGATACTTTCAAATGTCCACTCATTTTAATTCTCTAAATTATGTTAAGAAATAAGTGCTATTCTGCCACTTTTGTGGATGAGAAGACAAAGGCTCAGAGAGATTTACAAATTTCCCTATGGCCACAGAGCTGGAGAATATCAGAATCTGAATTCAAATCCAGGAATGTCCAATTTCAGAAATCATCCATGTTCATAATTATATTGGCTTTCTGGTGCTGTAAAAAATAGAGGGTCCACCAATTCAAATCTCTCAGTCCTAGATGGATTTCTCTAAATTCTAAAAAGCTAAAGGAAGTTTTACATTTTGGCACGTTAGCATTCAAAAGGATTTAATCATAAGCAGTGAATCTGCAAAATATGTTTAGAGCCCCACTGATTTCAGCAATAGGAGAGAATGGGCTCCTGCAGCATCTGCAAGATGAAATGGCTTAGAGGTAGAGGAATGGCATAAATGGTGTGCCGAACACATGGTACTTAGGGCATTCTTTGCTACATAAACACCAAATTAAAGCTTCAATTATTTATTCTGAAATGCTTATAGCTTTGCAATAAGATTTTCAAATAACAGATACGGGCTTCAAACGTAATCACCAACATATGTTTTAATAGTAATATATGGTTGCTACAGGAATATAGTGAGAATAAAGAGAGTGAACAATAGAAAAAATAAGGAACTTGAGCACCTGGACTGCAGGTTCCTGCTGCCCAGATGTGGAAAAACATATCATTCAGTTTGACAGACAGATAAAGCGTTTTCTGTAGAACCTGAATAAATGCTCTCCTTAAACCTGTCAACATGAATTCCCAAGAGAAAATAAAACTAGCAGAGCTCAGGGTCATAAGTGGTTTCAAATTATCCCCTTTCATTTATTGCTTAGGTAAAAAAGATGTTATAGGAATTTATTATAAGCCAGACAGGTATGATTTGACATCAATGGAGAAACAGACCCTTAAGATCACTTTCTAATTGTTTTTATTAAAATTTAACTTAGAAACTGCCTCCTCGCTGGACAATGAAGAGAGGAGGAGCAGTTGCTGTTCTTGTGTCCCATTTTTTAATATGCAAAATGCTTCCTGGCTTCTGTGTAAAAAAGCCATTTTGGAAGAAAAAGACAAGGTTTTTGTTGTTGTTAGTATCTCAAAATAGTGAAGCCTGTTCAAATACTTATCCTGGTTTTTTTCTTTACATCAGAGACTGCTGTTTTACCAGTTTGATTTGACTTTCTAAATTATGTATAAAAGAAAATTACACTAAGTAGTATTTAAAAAGTTAGCTCAGCTTCCATATATAATTACTATATTTTGAAGTTTAATTGTATGCAATGCTCTTTGATGCATAATTTAACCAAACAATATATGTAATTCTATATCATAATTGATGTGTTAAAATACAAACACCAACCTACTACTTTTGATAATGCCAAATATTACACTAATAGATATTCCACAGCTTACTTAAGTTTGTTTTGGAACATTTAGATAATTTTGAGGGTTTTTTTCTGTGTTTTTACTACTTGTCTGCCTAATCTTTAAATGATTCCCTCCATTTTAAGTATTTCAGAGTTTCTTTAATGATTATTGAAAATAAACTTAGGGATGACTCTACTAGTCAACTTATCTTTTCTGTGTCTCCATATTTTAACAAGAATTGGCATCTGAAATCTTAGTTTTGTTTAAATATATGAAATAAATGAAAATTAATCTTTAAAAGACAGAATTTGTAAAATCTGTTTTTCTTCACAGCAATTCTGCAAGACAAATAGTATGCTCATTTCACATAAAAAGGAACTATTCCAAGTGTTTAAGCAGTATTCTCAGGGCAGGGCGGTGTGGGTAAGAGTTTTCAAAGAAAAATAACAATATAAGGATTTTTTTTGAGAGAAGACTGAATTCTGTCTTGGACATATTGGGGTTATGTTGTAATTGTGGCTTGTAAAAATAGGAAGGTGAACACACATTTGAAACTTTTAAGAGTATTCTTCTAAGGACAACAATTTGGGCATCCTCATCTTGTAAGTAAACTTGAAGACACGGTCCTGAAAGGGTTTATCCTGTATAGTATGCAGCGTGTGAAGCCGAAGGAGGCAAGTGCAGAATCTTGGACGTACAGATACAATTGACAAGAGAATAATGAAACTCAGGTATGAGAGAAAGAAACAACTGAGGTTATTGGTGAATTCTTAGAAATCAAGGAAGGGGACAATTTCAGGGACAGGACATTGACTATTCAGCAATAAAGACACTTGGTGATTTGGTTAAGAGAAGTTTCAGTGGTGTATTGGGGATAAATGAGGATTTCAGTGGTTTGATGAGCAGCTGTCCTATTTAATAGAAAGAATTGTTTTAGAGGACCGATGTGAAAAATGGGAAAGACATTTTGCTGCTCTCCTGTAAACTATGGTAACAAGCCCCTGCACAGGTGGTTAGAAGGGCCAGGTAACTAGCCATGGAGTCCCCAAGCAGCCCTCTGAGTACGGACAACCCAGTATTCATCCCTGCTGTATAAGAACTGGCACAGAACATTTCCTCCTCATAAAGAGTAGACAAGTCAGTCAGAAAGGGCAACAGATATAACCTCTCCATTAGCCTACATCCCGAATGACTAAAACCAAAAGCAACTATTCCTTTATTTTCTACCCTGCCCAAGCCTTTGTTAACTATTAAAACATATTAAACTATGAACTATTAAGCATATTAAAATAATAACTATTAAAATAATAGTAACCCAGGAAAGAATGGCAGAATTCTGGTTTTGAGCAGTCTGCAATTCATTAACTTATAACATTCTTACATAACCTTTAAAAAAAAAACTCAACAAATTGTAGGGTATTGAGGAAAGTTGTGCAGACATCACTGTTACCCCACCCCACCAGGTGACTAAGCATTCTGCTCACCTCAGCTGCACTGCCACAGAAGACTTACAGAGCAAATGTGTGATTGTGACTTCTCGACGCCCTCAGATAATTACTACTACTCTTTGAATCTGAAGAAGATAACTCCTTGTTCTTATTTTCTTTTGTTTAGCAAAAAAAATAAAAAGGAAAAAAAAGACTATTTACAACTCAGCTTCCCTTATTTTTCATAGTCAAAGCATAAGCAGAACCACCAAGATCACATGCAGCCCATGGCTTCCTTTTACTCACTATATTCAATACTGACCTGTGTCAATATACTTTTTATTGCATAAAATGAACCATTGTAGTGCTAAGTACAAAGATGTGTTTAGCATAATGACCCTCCTCCCTTTCCTCAAACATCCCAAAATATTGGTGTGACTAGCTCTCATCCACAGCTCTTCCTTCTCAGACTCGGAGTTAAGGACACACTAGAGGTGGAGCCTGCTCGCCCCCTCCCTTAGATGACTGGTATTCCTGCCTTCTTACTACAGTATTCATTCAATCCTTTGTTCAAGGAAAAAGACTAATTGAACACCAATTTTGACCATGTTTTTCTTAGGACCTTGAGCACTCAGAAGAGTAAAAATAATTCTGCAGTGAAGGGGCTCACAGTCCAGCAGGGGAAGGCGATCACTGTAGCATGAGAATTCCACAGTGAGGATGCCAGGTGCTTGCTGCCAGTCTGGTGATGGTGTGTGGGAGTGTGAGACGGGGCTCCCATTAGGCTGGAGGGGAGACTGGGCTGGCGTTTGTGGCAACTGGTGTCTCAAGATATTTTTTATTATAAAGTTATTAAATATAACTTTCTGCCATCAAGGCATAAGTCTGGTCAAAGAGGAAAGAAAAAAAAGGAACATTTCTCCTCAAAGCTATAAAATGCATTTACTAATATCTTGCACAAAGTGATGAGAAATACCATATCAAAACCTATATTTATATGTAGAAAATCAATGATGATATAAAATAAACTGATACTAAAAACGTTACAAATGTAAGTTTTGGGTTTTTTTTGTCCTTTACCAGAAAATAAGCTTTCACATGAAATAAATTCTTAAGTGGCTGTATTTATCCCTAGTTTTAAAAATTATTGACAAGTTTGAAATGCATGGTAAGTACATGGATGTTAAATATTAAAATAATATTAAATTATTTTTTATTTTTAGAGAGAGAGGAAGGGAAAGAGAGAGAGAGAGAGAGAAACATAGGTTTTGTTGTTCCACTCATTCATGCCATCACTGAGTGATTGTTGTAGGTGCCCTGACGGGAGATGGAACCTGCGATCTCCGCACGTTGGGACAACACTAACCAACTGAGCTGCCTCACCAGATCCTAAAACAGAATTCTAAACATAACTTCTGAAGGCAGAAACCATGTCATAGTTTGGTTTTGTTTCTGCAGTGTCTGATACACCTTAGGTCAGGCTTTAAACTTACCAGTTTAATGCTTGTTGAAAAGCTGTGAGGTTGCTGAAATCAGTGGAATTTTTAGGCAAGTAAATATCCAGTATTGTCTATATATAATACATTTTCAGGATATTGTATGTTCCCTTTGATTGTGTGATGAAAGACAACATAATAAGGTGTTTTTAGGTACAAGAGATGTTACATCTACTCAATAGTTACATAACGATATTTTAGAAAGCATAGTAATTGGGCATTTAATTTTCATGGCTCCCCGTTTTCATTTCGTAGCTATGTGAAATACAACACAGTAACATTATAATTTTGGAGAAATGACCTAGACATCAAGACAAATTCCCCAGAAGGGAGATATTAGGCATGAGTAGAAGAACTTATTTTAAAAACTGACAGAATAATTGTAACTTAATGCTCATTATGATATTAGACTAGCCTAGAGAATTAAGTAATGTTTTAATAGAGGCTGCTGATGAAAATTACCCTCTTTAGGAAAATAAAATTTTTGGTCCTTTTTACATATCATCAACAATTCAGAACACTATGCCATGGTTTAGATCTTTTAAAATCTTTTTATTTTATCTATCTATCATCTATCTATCTATCTATCTATCATCTATCTATCTATATTTTTTTTAGTGAGAGGAGGGGAGGTAGAGAGACAGACTCCCACACGTGCCCCGACCGGGATCTGCCCTGCAAGCCCACTAGGGGGCGATGCTATGCCCATCTGGGGCCATTGCTTTGTTATTCAGCAACTAAGCCATTCCTTAGCTCCTGAGGCAGAAGCCACCAAGCCATCCTCAGTGACCAAGGTCAACTCGCTCAAACCAATAGAGCCATGGCTGCAGGACAGGAAGAGAAAAAGAGAGAGAAGCAGGAGGGGTGAAGAAGCAGATGGGTGCTTCTCCTGTGTGCCCTGACTGGGAATCAAACCCAGGGCATCCGCAGGCTGGGCCGATGTTCTACTACTCAGCCAACTGGACAGGGCTAGGGTTTAGATTTTTTTATCGTAATTAATGCAACATGTTTAAATTCATTTATTTCAGGATTTTTCATAAACCTTTGAATGAACTTGGAGACTTTTATATCATCTTGCTGCACAGACAATATGGCAAAGATAACAGTTAACTCCTTTCATTCTTCTGGGCTAACACTCTTCACTATAATCATCTGTTTACTCCCAAGGGAAATTGAGAGAAAATTATATATCACTTCAATCACACAGTCCTTTTTTTCTCCTTTCCTCAAGCTTATAATGTGCATTTAATAAAATGTGTTGCTATGTAAAATTCTAAACAAATATGATATTTAATAAAGAATTATATTTTTAAGTCATCATCACACCAGAAGAAATTGATGACAGAATGATACAATACACAATCCTTTTCCTACTTATTTAAATCAAGCACAGATACAAGAATTAAAACAATAAACAATATTGTTCCCTAATCACAAAAAAGTGATCTACCTTTCTGATAGCTTACTGTCATCAGATCCTTAAGCAGAAAACTAGGTGCCACAAAGATTACTTTACATTTTTTCCCTTTTTGGGTGGTGGTGGTGGTGACACTGGTTAACAAAATTATACCAGTTTCAGCTGCATAATTCTACAACCCATCATCCGTACACTGTTCTGCGTATTCACCACCCAAGTCAAATCTGTGTCCATCACCATTTACCTTCCCTACTCTCTCCTCCCCTCCCGGCAATCACCACACTGTTGTCTGAAAAGACTACTTTCCTTAACCCCAAATTTATATTTGAAATCTTGTGGATTTACCATCTTAATTTAACTTTTATATATGACTCCTCCTTTCATTTACATCCTTTATTTCAACTCTTACATTACCAGCAGACTCATACTTAAAATTAAAGCTCTCCATGGTCTGGTACCAACTCACTTCTCTCTCTTGTCTCTTGCAATAACTCCTGCCCTAACTTCCCAATCAGCCACATCAAATGGCTGTTGGTCCCCTGAACATTCTGGTCCACTCTGTTCCTGCTGCTTTAATTAATCAAACATCTGAATGGCATTAACCTCTGGATCTCAGTCATGCTTTTTTTTTTTTTTTTTAAATCAACAAATATTCACTTAAGACCTGGTATGTGCTAGATTCTGTGCTGTCTTGGGAATAAAAAACACATCATTTAAAAGTGCAGCCCTCAAGGTGATCAATCCTGAAGTCAGGAGTGAAAGAAATCATGAGCGTGGGCTCACCAGCTAGAGTGCAGGGTCACTGACTTGAGTATGAGATCACAGACATGACCCGTGTTCGCTGGCTTGAGCCCAAAGGTGACTGGCTTAAAGCTCAAGGTCACTGGCTTGAGCAACAGGTCACTGGCTCGGCTGGAGCCCCCTGGTCAAGGCACATATGAGAAAGCCATCAATGAACAACTAAGGTGCTGCAACTATGAGTTGACACTTCTTCTCTCTCTCCCTTCCTTTCTCTCTCTTCCTGTCTGTCTCAAAAGAATGAATGAATGAATGAATGAATGAATGAACGAACAAACAAATGAATAAAATAGTAATGATCCTGTCACAACCTCAACTCCTGTCCACTCCTAGATCCTCACTCTGCTTCAGCCATCTGGCCTGCTTTTTGACCTAACAGCGCAAGTAGGCTCCCACTTCAGAGCTTTACACATTGTTTCTTTTGCTTCTAATACTCTGCCCCAGATTGTGCCAGGCCTGTTCCCTTTCCTTATTCTGTTCCCTGACCAAATATTTTCTCAGTGGTCTGCTCTAATAATATTTTTCAAGGTAAAAGGATGATCTGCTCCTCTGTCAGCTTTTAACTTTTTCTTTAAAATATTTATTGATACTTATATTATACATGTATTTTTTGATTTTTCTTCTTCCCCCCATTAGAATCCAGGCTTCATTGGTTCTGGAACTCATCTGTTAGTCTGTTGCTGCTTTCACAAAGCTAAGAACAGTGCCTAATGAGTGGTGGTTTCTTAATATATACTTGGTATAAAATAACTACACAGGCATTTAATTACACACTGAGATATTACAACAGATGTTACCATCTACTGTAAGAGCATAAGACATGGCAGAGGGAGAGAGATTGCTAGATAAGGCCCCTTGGAGGAGTGGCATTGTAATAGTTAAACAAAAGTCTGAGGAGTGAAAAGTCAACCAGGCCAAAGGATAAATGTATCACATGATTAAAGGGAGCCATAGGGAGAAAAAATGTAATGAATGATATGATCAATCTCTGAAAAATGACAATGTGTGCTCCATAAACAAAATGATATAAATGTTTCTTTTCAGTATAATTTTTTCCAGGAAGAGATTATTTAAATTAGTTATAAGGGTTTTTAAACGGAACACTAAAGACTAAAAATAAATGAAAAAAAATATTTTGAACAGACAATGATAAAATTCTTCCATCCAAAACCTGCTGCAAGTATTGGGATCAGATGCAGATGGTCAGTTAAGAATGGTCTGAGGATACCACTGTGATTTAATGCTAATTTAAACAACTGTGTTTGATACTGCCCGTGCACCTTCTTTAATTCTGCTTTCTAGTTTACCACACTCAGAATCAAAGTTGTGCATGTACATATAGTTTATGTCTGGTTGTCTTTTGACATAGACATGCTTAAAACTACACAAAATAAATTTTCTCCTAGTGTTTACAGTCCTTGGCAATGGCTTCTTGCACCTCATATAATCACAAGTGTCTTCAATATCTTTTCCATTTTATTTTCCCCAAAATAATAACAACAGCATTTTAGCTTTCTCCTGTTTGAGGTTTACCAGAACTATGCAATGTTCAAATAAAGATACTTAAGATAATTTCATGCAAGGTATCCTAAAAAAGTATTTCCCGACAATTAAAATCCAACCAGGAGCTCATTAGTATATCATGAAAGAGAATGACCCTTTCAATAGAAGAAAAGCAAGTAACCACCATTCTATTAAAAAGCTCACATAAATAACTGATAGACATGACTAGAGCACTTGATTTGAATTTTCTGAGCTGCTAATGCATTCATTATCCAAAAACAAATTAAAAAAAAAAGTCTTTTATCTTTCAAATGTCCTAAGATTAAAAGCAAGAAATAATGAACCACACTGACTACTTTTCTTACAGTTAGATGCATAACTGGAAGAGGGAAAGACAGTTACTGAATTCAAGAAGAGATTTTACTGAGGTAAGAGATGTCTTTTATTGTCATCAGAAATCTTGAAAACATAGATGGCTGTCATTTGATACATTAAAAATCAAGACTAATATTAAAGTAAAAAAAAATGTTAAATAGTTCCATGGATGCTGATTTTGTACAAACATATATTTTCTTACATTCTTAGAAACCAGAAACTGATCAGTAACTAGTTGTGAAGAACACGTCAGTGGTTATAACCTACCACCTGACTATGCGCCTTGTGATACCTTTTCAGATGCTAAGCTTAATTCTGATATTCAGCATAATGGCCTCTTGTTCTTCAGAGCCCCTGACAACTTCTTCATACCTTGTTTCTCTTAATAAAAACAACTCCTTTATTAATAGTTATTTTCCTTATGTTTCTTTTCTTCTTTCCCTTATCAAAAATGGTGCCTTAACTCGTAAGTACTAAAAAACAAATGATTTTCATTTAAGAGGGAAATATAAAAATTTTCTCAAGCTGTTTCACAAATATCCTGAGAGAATCATTTACAGCATGTGAGAAGCCTTTATTAGGGGGAAAAAACACAACATTAATAGGCAGGCAGATTATATGGCTTTTGCACAAATGGTGCATCTGCTGTTAAGTCAGTGAAATATTAAGAACATCAAAACTATCAAACATGTAGCATACAATAGTTAAATAAACAAACTCTTTTAGAGATAATCCTTTCCTCAAAGGAACTGTAAAGTGAAACTGAGGGTCCTATGAGTTTGATATAGTTTAGTTTTAAATCCTATCTCTAGCTTTAGAAATCTCAGTCTCTATCTCTCTGTCTTCTCAAATACCTACTTTCTCCCCCTCCCTCATGAAATCAATAACCCTGAGGCAGCAGGAGACAACAGCCCGGAACTGACTAATGGACACAAATCTGGACTTCTGGCAGGCTAAAGATCACATCTGATCTAAATTATGTTTCAGTGCCTGAGCCCTAAGGTGGACTTGAGCCCCTGGCTCTTTCCTCAGGGGAGCAGACAGAAGGAACTGAAAAGACCTCAAGCGGTCCTCAAGACCTGAAGAAACAATTTACCACCCTTGCCGTACTTACTGCCCATCCACTCCCACCACAACCCCGAATCCCGAACCCATGGTGTTTTGTGATTCTGCCCATATAATCTGTAACCTACATGCTATTCTGGAGTTGGGCTTTTTGAGCATTAGCTTTCTGTTCTCCTGGATGGCACCACTTATAATAAATAGCCAATAGTTCTCCACTACAATTCTATGTGTAGTGTTTGGCTCTGCTAGCTCTGGGTGGAAGATCTCTTTCTGTTATGTAACAAAAGCTCTGGGAAAATAATTAAAAACTCACTCTGAATCCTCTTGTATGTGGCCAGTGTTCTCTTCTTGCCTGGAAATTTCACAAGGCTGAAGCTTATTGGGAAGTTCACAGGTTTCAGAACAGACTAGAGTTATGATCAAGTCACAACTTTGTCACTTAACAGCTGGGAGACCTAGGGCAAGTAAACTTAGCCTCTCCAAGCCTCAGTCTCTCAGTAACAAGGGGAATAACATCTACCTTAAAGGTGATCAAGAGAGCCTTAACATTCCCCTCAAGCTTGACTGAACTTTAGACAAGAATTCTTCCTGACTATAGGCCTCTGATCTCCCTTTTCTTAGTAATTTACTTTAGGAAAACTCTTAATTATAAAACTTTTCTCCACCCTTTGAGATAGAAATCTCTCAGCCTTTCCACTTTTCTAACCCAGGAAAGTCTTTCTCAATCTGAGCCATTCTGTTGGAATGTAACCAGCAGGAAAGATAGCACCTCTGTCTCTATCTCCCAACCTTTCAGGGAGGGAGGAGCCTAACTTTCCTAAGCACCAATTAGGAAAAAGAGATGGCCAATTCTCGTTTATCATCCTCCCCAGGTGAAGCTGCTTTCCACTGGATCACCACAGGGCTAAAAACTCTGCTGCCTTTTGTTTCAAGTGAGTTGAACTCAGTCTTTTCCCCTTATTGCAATAGTTTTTAACCCTATTGTAATCATCTTGAATAAAGTCATCCTTACTTGTTTAATCTGTCTGATGTTATTTTTCTTTGACAAGGGTTGTTATAACAATGAAATAAAATAGCATATGTGAAATACCCAACATTGCATATAATATTTGTAAATATTAGTTAATAGTTGCTTACTAAAGCTTTGTCTCCATCTCCCTCTTTCAAATCACACTATTCTCTGAATAGAGTTCCCTGATAATCCCAAATGCCTTTTTTTCAAACATTAGGTATAGTAGTATGACATGGCAGTCAAACAACTTTAAAGAATATCCCTTGTGGTTTTTTTTTCTTTCTTATTATTTTTTAAGAACAGGTTCAAAAAAATCTAACAGCAAGTTCTATTTTCAGCATCTGCTGAGCTGGCCTGAATGGTCCGCACATTAGCACCAATAACAATGATGGGGCTTTGACAGCTGCATCCTGGCCAGAGACACGGAAGGTCTCCAGCCTAAACCCAGTGCTGTCCACACCAAATTCTAAGTAGAAAGGGCAAACAGTATGTTCCCAAAGCCAAACTGCAAGTTTTCTCTATTGAAATTGATAAAAATCATAAAGCAAGAATTATCAGCGTCATCACATCAGGCATAGAGATATGGTCAAAGTAATATTAAATGTAAAATTGCAAAGTCCATTTTAGTCTAATTGTGCTCCAGAGTTAAAACAAAAAATTTCCTCTTCCAAGTCACTCTCTAAGTTAGAAATTAATAAAATACAAGTCACTCTCAACTTGATTTTCATGAATAGAAAAATGGCCTCTTTTCTTTTTATTCTTTAGTGAGATTATTACTAAGACTGTTTGGAACCATTTTTATATCCATTTAATTGGCCTACATTTCTCTGAACTTTGCCACATCACTGCTAAAGGGGAATGATAAAAAAACAACAACAATGTGTTTTTTAATAAAAGTGATGATAATAAAAGTGCTTTTTCAAAGATGCCCTTTCTATTATGCAATAAGCCATCAGTGACATATAAGGACCATCTCCATTGGAATACTCCATAATTTTTTTAGATTGACACATTTTACAACTCTTTTCTATTCACATCATTTTATGACAGTTCAAGGTGTTTTTTTGTTTGTTTGTTTGTTTGTTTTTACAGTGACAGAGAGAGAGAGTCAGAGAGAGGGATAGGTAGGGACAGGACGGACAGGAATGGAGAGAGATGAGAAGCATCAATCATTAGTTTTTTTCGTTGCGACACCCTAGTTGTTCATTGATTGCTTTCTCATATGTGTCTTGACCGTGGGTCTGCAGCAGACCGAGTAACCCCTTGCTTGAGCCAGTGACCTTGGGTCCAAGCTGGTGAGCTTTGCTCAAACCAAATGAGCCCGCACTCAAGCTGGCGACCTGGGGGTCTCGAACCTAGGTCCTCTGCATTCCAGTCTGACGCTCTATCCACTGTGCCACCGCCTGGTCAGGCGACAGCTCAAGTTTTTTAACTGGCAATATTTGTTTCTAAGTGTAATTACCAAAAATCAAGATGGAGCACTGTAAATTATTTACAATTATTGCTATTTTTAATCTTTAACATAAAACTTAAATACTTTTCATGTTATGTGTTCTTAGTATTAGCTTATGTCCTGAATGTCAAAAAGTGAATTTTATTTTCTTGGCCAAAGAGCATAAAAGCAAAAGAATAATCTGAATTTTGTTAAAGCTAGTATGGAAATATAAACTGATTGCAAAAAATAATCATAATTAATAGAAAATATAATCTTGAAAAGGTTAGGAAGAATATCATTTTTTTAAACAATAAAAATTGAATTCTACTTCCTTTACATAAAAATAAATAGTTTGTTTAAAGCATATGTAGAAAATACCAAAGTAGGCATGACTTTATTATAATTAATTAACATGACTTTATAGAAAGTAGAATTTGAGGAAGGCCATGAAGAATATAAAATTTCTGACACTATCAGAATATTATATTTGATCTTTAGCTTAAATACACTATCAGCAAATGTGAACTACTGACTAATAATAAATTATTGTCATGAAATTAGAATAATATTCTACATTCATAATTGGCTTAGAATTATGAATACCTGAGTACATTACTGATAAATGACATTCTTAAAAGGCACACAGTTCAACTTTTGGTCTTTGTCACAATATCATATTTTACTTTCCACTTTTTGAAATAGACATTGACACAGTGAATTATAGAAACTTTGAGTGGTGAGGTAATACATATACTATAGAACAGTGGTCCCCAACGCCCCCCCGGGGGCCATTTGGTACCGGTCCGCAGAGAAAGAATAAATAACTTACATTATTTCCATTTTATTTATATTTAAGTCTGAACGACCTTTTATTTTTAAAAAATGACCAGATTCCCTCTGTTACATACATCTAAGACTCACTCTTGACGCTTGTCTTGGTCACGTGATACATTTATCCGTCCCACCCTAAAGGCCGGTCCGAGAAAATATTTTCTGACAATAAATCGGTCCGTGGCCCAAAAAAGGTTGGGGACCACTGGTATAGAAGTCATATATTCCCCACTTCAAATTTACCTTAAATGGATCTCTAGTTCAGGAATTACTTTTTTATTGCTGCATTAACCAAAACAAGATTTTTATGCTCCACACAAACACTTTAAATATAGATTTCTAAGTACATCCCCACCTCTTGCTCATATGGGAAATATGGAAGATGTAAACAGACTCCAAAGTACTGCAATTAGAATGAAACAGTACCCGATTTATCATCCTCTGCATACTAATTATTTAGTGGTTTGCAATCATGCTGATATCCTAGAGTCACCTGGGAGATTTTAAAACCTACTTATATTCAGGCCCACCATGAAAGTACCTTGAGTTAATTGGTTCAGGGTATAAATCTTCCCAGGTGATCCTGATGACCAGACAGCTCTGAGGTCCACACTGGAATATTAGGAAAGCAAAAGAATAGGCTCATGACTTCTAAAATATTCCTTAGCCATGGTGCTCTCGGTGCTAGTCCATAAAATGTTAAATTAGAACACATATTCTCAGATTACTTCATCTCTCTGTTTGAAAAATGAAATCAGGTTCTCTTTAGTACCATTAGCACCACTTTTTATAGAAACTTGGCATTCTTTCAGACTTGCAACACATTCCTAGGCCAGGAAAGGAGAGAAAAGAGTAACTCAAGCCAATGGAGTCAATTTCCCACACTCATAGAAACCACGCCCCCATCACTGACCACTCCCAAGATCCAAGGTCAAACGGAAATGCTGCTTTTGACAGAGCTACCCGCTCAGAATCTACAAGTGTATTTAATATTGTCCCACAATCTTCACTGGTGTTTGTTTCCACTCCCCACATTTTAAGATGTTATATGTCCTGTGAAATCCAGAAAGGTGTGTAAAACCCTGTGTTTTCATATTAGTGTCTTTGTTTGAATTTTGACATTAAAATAATAACATAAAAAAAAAAATTCTGTATTTCCTTATATAGGCCCAGATGTATCACCACAATCTAACTCATTATAGAAAAGTTCCAAAGATACGTTAGGGTAGTGCAGCAGGTCCTTTAAATAACTTTGTTTTTGTTTTGTTTCATGTCCTTTCATTATAACGTTGATAAGGAAAAAGAAAAATTACCTTTGGCTACGGCCACTGTATGTGTATAGTTCACACGTTTTTCCTCCAGTCTGCATGGGTTTTCTCCACATACCTGGTTCCTGCCCACTTCACAAAGACGTGCAGGTGACGTGAATGGGCATGTCTAAATTGTCCCCATCTGAGTAGTGTGGGTGTGGATCTGAGCGTGCCCTGCAATAGAAGGGCATTCTGTCGAGAGTGGTTTCCCATCCTTTTCCCCAAGCTTTGGGCAGAGAATCTGCCCACTCAGGACCCTGAACTAGAATAAAGCGGGTTGGAAAATAATGATCTTACTTGCTTTTATTCATTTGTCTTAAAAATGTTTATAGCTCATATTCAATTAAATGTTTATGGCAGCATTGTTCACAATAGCGAAGATCTGGAAACAGCCCAAGTGTCCGTCAGAGGACGAGTGGATTAAAAAGCTTTGGTACATATATACTATGGAATACTACTCAGCCATAAGAAATGATGACATCGGATCATTTACAATAACATGGATGGACCTTGATAACATTATATGGAGTGAAATGAGTAAGTCAGAAAAAACTAAGAACTATATGAACCCATACATAGATGGGATATAAAAATTAAACTCAGAGACATGGACAAGAATGTGATGGTAACGGGGTGGGGTGGAGGAGTGGGAAGGGGGTGAGGAAGGAGAGAGAGGGGGTAAGGGGAGGGGAGGGGCACAAAGAAAACCAGATAGAAGGTGATGGAAGACAATTTGACTTTGGGTGAGGGGTATGCAACATAATCAAATGTCAAAATAATCTGGAGATGTTTTCTCTGAACATATGTACCCTGATTTATCAATGTCACTGCATTAAACTTAATAAAAATAAGATAAAAAATGTTTAATATTGAAAATATATTGGGGCTTTATTTATAGGTTTAATGATGACTTTGTGACCAGAAATATGCCACAGGAACTTAACTCTTGTTTATGTCAATTAGCCTATGGTAACATTGGCTTCATTATATGTTATTTTGCTTAAACTCCTAGTTTCCAATGACACGTTAAGTGAGAACTTACAGTATATACTGACAAATCCAATTTTATCCTTCTCTTCCTTAAAGAACTACTGTGTATCAAAAAGTAATCAGTAATTTATATTAGCTTGTAGGCTACAAAAATCCATAATAGCTTCCCTCATTTCATGGATTAGGAAATGTATGACGACTAACCTTTATAACTGTGAGCTAAGTAAATGTCACACTTTTTAACTATCAGTAAGGAAACTCACACACACTGAACCAAAGCTATAAAAACAGTCTTTTCAAATCTCACCCCAACCTCCCCAAACATTCATGGAACAATAAATTAAATAAGAGTAATAGGAAAAGCTATATAAAAATAGGAAATGGTAATCAACAAACATTTCACATCTGGTAGCTCATTTTCAGAATTCAGTTAATACATGTTGAGATAGCTGCTGTATTTCTATAAAGTTATTCTGTCAAGCACAATAGAAGGTCATGTTCTCAGTTCACAAGACTGGTACTTTACAGAAAATAAAACACAGGACTTCAGTTCACTAGGCTTAGAAAATAAATATGATATAAATGCTAAACATACCATAGAAAAATAATTAGAATTTCTCAATGGGAAGAAAATTCATATAATTTTGTGTATTTCAGTAAGTGGAGACAGATGTGGGGTGGTTGCAGAAGAATGCCATCTTTACAATTCCAGTTGAAAATTGTGTTTAACCTGGAACGCTGAGGTCACCGGTTTGAAACCCTGGGCTTGGCCTGACCTGTGGTGGCGCAGTGGATAAAGCGTTGACCTGGAAATGCTGAGGTCACCGGTTTGAAACCCTGGGCTTGCCTGGTCAAGGCACATATGGGAGTAGATGTTTCCTGATCCTCCCCCCTTCTCTCTCTCTCTTTTTCTGTCTGTCTCTCCTCTCTGAAATGAATAAATTAAAAAATCAAAAATTTTAAAATAATTGTGTTTACCTGTTTTATCTTTGAATTTGGCAATGTGGTCCTTGTCGGCTAGGAAGTACTCATTCTTGACTCATTTATATCACAGTAGTGATGTGAACAGAGATTAGAATGACAGGGATCTTAAATGCATGCAATAAAAGACAAAATATAAGCCTAACTAAAAGCCTCATCCTCAAGGGAACATTTATAGGCATCTGTTTCTCAGAAATCCCTCTTTCAGCTATATCCTTATCCCCAGGAAGAAAAAAAAAAAAGTTTTATTTTCCCTACAATGTTAAAGTAGGGTATATCTTCAAAGTTAAAAAATAACAAAAACATGTAAAATAAAAAGAGTAGCATGTTATACAATCTTAACCTGTGGTAGAAAGTACTATTAAGTCTTCACATAGTAATTTTAAGTGTATAACCTTCATTATATTCTATTGTACTCACATCAATATTTACATATAAGATTTTAGTTGCTTATTTTATTTGTTTTCTTTTCACTTCCCTTCCTTCTTTTTGCCTAGCACTTTCTGAATCTGTGACAGCACTTTACATTATTAGTTCAAACTTTCTTGCTTATTTCTTCTTGGCCAAGATTCCGATTCTCACACACCAATATTAGCAATCGGTCTCCTATTGAAACTGCTTGTTTTAAGTGAATAGGAGTAAAGTTTATGTAAAGCAAGAAAACATACATTTCTGCGAATGAATTTACATTGTTTTTCTATCCTACTGAAGGTCAGTTTTCTAACCTATTAAGTGAAGGTACAGGATCTAATCATTGTGTCTTCTCTAACAGTTTATGATTTGCTGGCTGGAGTAGATATGATAAAAAAAATTACCTTTATATAATATTGTTTATTTAAGAAAAGATACACACTTCAATTTATAGTTTTTAAATTACTAGTTGGGTACTTTTTTCATATAAATTTTTATGCTTGTTTTTTGAATTTCTACCTGTGATGTACCCATTATACCACTGTGGTGTTTCTTAAAAATTTTACTAGTTTATTAATTAGAAAAGGTTTGGGATATTTATGAAGTTGAAATCTTCAGAGCAACCTTTACAAAGCCATAACAGAAAGAAGAAATTATTTCAGGCTGGGGCCGCATGTCCAAGGGAATGTACAGCATTGGCAATAAAGTAAGGCGTGTCAAGTGGTCTGTAATTTATACTACTTGGCTGGAGCAGTCTTATCAGTATTGGGCTCCTTAGGCTAAAAGGCTATAAAAGAAGCCTGGGGGCTGAACAGGTGGCGCTGCAGTGGATAGAATGTTGGCTTGTGATGCTGAGGACTGAGGTTTGAAACCCCAGGTGGCCGCCTTGAATGAAGGCTCACCAGCTCACTGTGTTGGCTGGACCCCCTGGGATAAGACCCATATGAGAAAGTAATCTATGAACAACTAAGGTGCTGCAATGAAGAACTGATGCTTCTCATCTCTCTCCCTATCTGTACTTTCCTCCCTCTCTCTCTTGCTAAAGAAAATAAAAAAAGAGCCTGAGAAGGATTTTTGGTTAGCACAGCCAAGCCCAGAGTTAAGAAATTAAATAGTCGGGCCTGGCCTGTTGGCTTAGTGGTAGAGCATTGGCCCAGCATGTGGATGTCCCAGATTCAATTCCTGGTCAGGACACACAGAAGTGACCATCTGATTCTACACACCTTCCTCTCTCCTCTATCCCTCTTTCTCTCTCTCCCTACTCCCATAGCCATGGCTTAATTGGCCCGAGTGAGTTGGCCCTGGGGTGAGGATGGCTCCATGGCCTCTGCCTAACGTGCTAAAAATAGCTCAGTTGCTGAGCAACAGAGCAATGTCCCAGTTGGTCAGAGAATGCTCCATAGGGGGCTTCACAGGTGGACACCAGTTGGGGCACATGCAGGAGTTTGTGTCTCTGCCTACTTTGCTCTCACTTAATAAAAAAAAAAAAAGAATTTTAAATAGAGGATTATCCTGAGTCTTTGAAGTTTCTGGATTGAGATGAAATGATGAAAGGAAAATTGCTCTGTTGGGTATCTGCAGAATGTAGTAGAATCTCAGGCAAGAGGTTGAGTGACAAGGCAAGTGGCAAAGGTAACATGAGAACTGAAGGGATAAAAGCTTCTCAGAGGAGGGTGTCAGGGAAATGACATTCCAAAAAAAAGTTGGCAAAGAATTTAAATTACTTGGGTAAAAGGAACAAGAGAGATACAGAGGTTAAATACAGGTGAAAACTGAGGCTTTGATGATGAGACTATTTATTGGGAAGTCATATGGAGGAGCTGCTTTTAATATTAATTCTCTATAATACTGATATTAAGTCTAATCGGAAAGAAGAAATCTATGAAAAAAAGTCAATACTATATTTCAAATATCAAGCAAAATATAATCGTTACTTGATACAACTCTGAAGTTTTAAAAAGGGGATAAAATAAATTTAAGTATTCTGTTTTTTGTCCTGAAGAATATGAGTGGGTAGAAAATAATAGTTCCAGATGAGCATTTTACCAAATTATTAGCAATATTTATGTACTTACATGTAAGCCATAAATCACTGTGATCAAAGAACTTCAGCTCTCTGTCCTTCTGAGGGTACCTTACTGAAATCTGTACTCAAATATATCACAGACATTGCTTAAAGCAAAAATAATAGTTATTGCTTTCTCAGATTTTATATCACTGAATAAATTATGTTTTCTTTCCTTTTTTATTGAATTTATTGGGGTGTCAGTGGTTAACAAAATTATACAGGTTTCAGGTGCACAATTGTACAACCCATTATCCGTACACTATACTGTCCATATTGTGTTCAACACGCCAAGTCAAGTCTGCATCTACCATCACTTATCCCCCCATATGCTCCTCCTCCTTCCACTACACAATCACCACACTATTGTCCATGTCCATTAAATTTTTCTTTTTTGCTCAATCCCTCCATCCACAACCCCTCAGCAGCTGTCAGTTTGTCTGTCTTTATTTTGCTTGTTAATTCATTTCATTCATTAGTTTCCACATATAAGTGAAATCATATGGTACTTGTCTCTCTCTGGCTTATTTCACTTAGCATAATAATCTCCAGGTCCATCCATGCTGTCACAAAGGCAAAATTTCCTTCTTTTTTATGGCTTAGTAGTGTTCCATTGTGTAAATGTACCACAGCTTTTTAACCCATTCATATACTGATGGGCACTTGGGCTGCTTCCAAATATTGGCTACTGTAAATAACACTGCAATGAACATAGGAGTGCATATATTCTTTCAATATTAGTGTTTCAGGTTTCTTCATATATATTCCCAGAAGTGGAATTGCTGGCTCACAAGGCAATTCCATTTTTAATTTTTGAGGTACCTCTATACTGCCTTCCACAGTGGCTACAACAATCTGCATTCCCACAAACAGTGCACAAGGCTTCCCCTGTCTTCACATCCTTGCCAATTACTGTTTGTTGATTTATTGATGACAGTCATTCAGTCAGGTATGAGGTAACATCTCATTGTGGTTTTAATTTCATATGTCTATTGGCCATCTGTATGTCCTCTTTGAAGAAGTGTCTCTTCAGGTCTTTGGCCCACTTTTTAATAGTTTTTTTTTTTGATGTTGAGTTTTATAAATTTTGAACATGAATCCATTATTAGATGTATCACTGGTGACTATGTTCCCATTCAGTGGGTTGTCTTCTCATTTTTTTAATGGTTTCCTTTGCTGTGCAAAAACTTTTTAGTTTGACATAGTCTCATTTCCCTTGCCCAAGGCAATACATCAAAAAAAATATTTCTACAAGAAATGTCCAAGATTTTACTACCTGTATTTTTCTATAATATTTATAGTTGCAATTCTAACATTTAAGTCTTTAATCCATTTTGAGTTTATTCTTGTTTACGTCTAAGAAGGTAGTCTAGTTTCATTTTTCAGCATGTATTTGTCCAATTTTCCCAATACCACTTACTGAATAGACTATATTCCACTGTATGTTTTTGCTTCCTTTGTCAAATATTAATTGACTATACAGGTGTAGGTGTATTAGTTGGTTTTCTATTGTGTTCCATTGACCTGTATGTCTGCTTTTATTCAGTACCATGCTAATTTGGTTACTATGACCTTGTAAATAGTTTGGTATCAGGTAGCATAATTCTTCCAACTTTGTTCTTTCTCAAGATTGCTGTGGCTATTTGGGGTTTTTGTGGTCCCATAAAAACTTTTGAAATATTTGTTCTAATTCTGTGAAATACCCCATTGGTATCTTGATAGGAATTGCACTGAATGTATAGATGCTTTGGGTAGCATGGACATTTTAATGATGTTAATTCTTCTTATCCATGAACATGGTTTATATTTTCACTTATTTGTACTTTCAATTTCTTCTTTCAGTGTCTTATAATTTTTTGAGTAAAAGGGCTTTTACATCCATGGTTAAATGTATTCCTAGGTATTTTATTCTTTTTGAAGCAATTGTGAATGGGATTGTTTTCCTGGTTTCTCTTTCTGATAGTTCATTATTGGTATATAAAAATTCAACTGATTTCTGAATATTTATTTTTAGTCTGCTACTTTACTGAATCATTTATCAGTTCTATTAGTTTTTGGTGGAATCTTTAAGGCTCTCTATATACACTATCATGCCATCTGCAAATAGTGAAAGTTTTATTTCTTTCTTTCCAACTTGGATGCCTTTTATTTCTTCTTCTTGTGTGATAGCTGTGGTTACGACTTCCAGTACTGTGATGTATAAGACCAGTGAAAGCAGACATTCTTGTCTTGTTCCTAGACTACATGTCTAGTTTTTGCCCATGATTATAATGTTAGCTGTGGGTATATAATATGTGGCTTTTACACATAAGAGTTATTACATTACATTGAGTTATGTTCCCTCTATTGCCACTTTGCTGATAGTTTTTTTATCAATAACAGGTGCTGGATTTTATCAAATTATTTTTCTGCATCTAATGATATGCTAAGGATTTTTATGTTTCATTTTATTTATGTGGTATATTACATGTATCAGTTTGTAGATATTGTACCCAACTTGTATCCCCAGAGTAAATCTCACTTGATCATAATGTATGTCTTCTTAATGTATTGTTGGATCTGGTTTGTTACTATTTTGTTGAGGATTTTGGGAACCCTGTTCATTAGGGATACTGGCCTATAATTCTCTTTCTTTATAGTGTCTTTGTCTGGTTTTGGAATAAGAATAATGCTGGTTTCATAAAATGAGAGTGGGAGTCTTCCTCCTCTTGATTTTTTTTTTTTTTTGGAATAGTTTGAGAAGTATAGGTGTTAGTTCTTTGAATGTTTGGTAAAACTCAGTGATGAAGCCAACCATTCCAGGACTTTTTTTTTTTTATTTTTTTTTATTTTATTATTTCTTCTTCAATTTCACTAGTTGTAATCTATCTATTCAGATTTTCTAATTCTTCCTGATTCAGTTTTGAAAGATTGTATATTTCTTATTTCTTTCTTTTCTTTCTTTCTTTTTTTTTTTTTCAGAGACAGAGGAGAGTCAGAGAGAGGGATAGACAGGGACAGACAGACAGGAACGGAGAGATGAGAAGCATCAATCATTAGTTTTTTGTTGCACACTGCAACACATTAATTGTTCATTGATTGCCTTCTCATACGTGCCTTGACCACAGGCCTTCAGCAGACCGAGTAACCCCTTGCTCGAGCCAGCGACCTTGGGCTCAAGCTGGTGAGCTTTTTGTTCAAACCAGATGAGCCCTCACTCAAGCTGGCGACCTCGAGGTCTCAAACCTGGGTCTTCCGCATCCCAGTCTGACACTGTATCTACTGCGCCACCAACGGTCAGGCGAAAGATTGTATATTTCTATAAATTTATCCATTTTGTCCAGATTGTCCAATTTGTTGGAGTACAGTTGCTCGTAGTATTTTCTTATAATCCTCTGCATTTTTTTGGTGTCAGTTGTTATTTCTTTTTAATTTCTGATTTTATTTATTTGGGTACTCCCTCCTTTTTCTTGATGAGTCTGGTTAAAGTTTCGAGGTAAAAACACAAGTAAGAGTCTCAAGTTATCCCTTCTTATGTTCTGGTGGTCCTGGAAAAGGATGCTTGACTAAGTAATGGTTCCAGATAATCAATACAGCCTGTATTGCTGAATGATCCTCTAAAAGGCTCCCACCTGGATCTTGAGTCTTTGGGACTCAGGATAAACTTTGAAGGAGCACAGTTTAGTTCAGCTGTCTCTGAAATACTGGGGTTATCTGCTACCTCAGCACGGACTAGTCTATCTTACCTTACAGAGAAATACACGTATTTTTCTCCTTTTTTATATTTTCAAGAACTTCTTGTAGGCAAGTTTCAATGAAATGACTTTCAGCTTTAAGCTGACCCATATACAAGGCAGGGGCTGAGTTTTAGTCATTTCTGAAAGGTGGTGAAGACCTTGGGCTGTGGAGGCTTCCTGCCTACTTTGATGTTCTTGACCACCTCCTGTCTCTACAACCTTAGGGAACAGGTCTCCAGTATCAATGTTTCCTCTTTTGTAAAATGTAAATAATAATAGTGTCTAAGACACTGGGTTCTTATGAGGAAAAAATAACATTATGAGAAAAAAATAATACAAACACATAAAAGAATGTTTGGCATAAATAAGTCCTTATTTAAAGGGTCAATTAAATATTATGTCTTGTCAACATCAACCATAACTCACTCAAAGTTCCCTTTGAGAATTAGGAGAATTGATAAGTACATTATGAAATCATGAAAAGTCATATCTACAGTATAACAAAAGGATAGAAATACTTTATTTGAGGCAGCTCTAATGCACTGGTTTTTTAGTGGTTCCACAGAGTGAATTGAATCTATTGTCTTTATTTTCTTTCATTTTTTTTTTTTTTTAGCTCCAGGGGTCAATGTTAAATAGGTGAAATTAAAAAATGAAATACCAGTAATGGCAGTAACACATTCAGGGTCAGTTGTAGTAGTTTTAATACTATGAAATCAGAACATAGGGGAAAAAAACCATAATAATCAATAGCCTTTGAATTTAAAGGAAAAGAAAAAAGAAAGGTAAAGCTAGCTGCTGGTATAATACATGAGAAATATGAGACTTGTATTATTCAGCAGCTCATTCATTTTAGACAGTAGCTAAATTGCCTGAGATCACTTTCATACTCTGCAAAGATCAAACATAATTAGAATGTCAAAACAACATTAGGTAGCCCCATTTAAGCATCAAAATAACTCATAAAAATAAATAAAACATTTGCAAAGTTCAGGGTTATGAAGAACAATTAAATGTTGATGTTGTGGGGAAAATATGGGTAGTCAGGCAGTCACTAAAACATCAACCATGTCACTCCTAAAAGGTTGATTTTAGTAAATACTGAAACTGAGATCCTAGATTTCTTCACTTATAAGTAAGGACAATAATTATTCTATTTTACACATTCATATGAGACTTAGAGAAACTCTAATGCATGTAGTTTATAAACCAGGTATATTAGCTAACCTATCTTTGATCACTCCAGAGGTTTTTTGTTTTATATTTTTCCGAAGTTGGAAATGGGGAGGCAGGCAGACTCCCACATGCGCCTGACCGGGATCCACCCGGCATGCCCACCAGGGGGCGATGCTCTGCCCATCTGGGACGTCGCTCTGTTGTAACCAGAGCCATTCTAGCATCTGAGGAAGAGGCCACAGAGCCATCCTCAGTGCCCGGGGCCACCTTTGCTCCAATGGACTCTTGGCTGCGGGAGGGAAAGAGAGAGACAGAGAGGAAGGAGAGGGGGAGGGGTGGAGAAGCAGATGGGTGCTTCTCCTGTGTGCCCTGGCCGGGAATCAAACCTGGGACTCCTGCATGCCAGGCCGACGCTCTACCACTGAGCCAACCAGTCAGGGCCACACTTCAGGGGTTCTATAAGCAATATTTTCTCCTTATTTTCCCTTGGCCTTCACACAATTCTATTCCTTTTGTTGATTTAAGTACTTTTTTTTTTTTTTACAGTGACAGAGAGAGAGAGTCAGAGAGAGAGATAAATAGGGATAGACAGATAGGAACGGAGAGAGATGAGAAGCATCAATCATTAGTTTTTCGTTGCGACACCTTAGTTGTTCATTGATTGCTTTCTCATAAATGCCTTGACTGTGGGGCTACAGAGGACCTAGTAACCCCTTGCTCAAGCCAGCGACCTTGGGTCCAAGCTGTTGAGCTTTGCTCAAACCAGATGAGCCTGCGCTCAAGCTGGTGACCTCGGGGTCTCAAACCTGGGACCTCCGTATTCCAGTCCGATGCTCTATCCACTGCGCCACCACCCCGTCAGGCGATTTAAGTACATTTTAAAGTGAGGTTTATTTAAAAATCTTCTTTATGTTATACTTTAGTTTTTTTCTCAAAAGAGCAGAGTGATAAATCCAAGAGCTTCCAATGAAATGACACCCTACATAACTGTGGTTCCACTAAGACACAGCCCACTGTGGTTTTATGTTTAACACTGCTGTGTGCTGTGTGCCCCCACGGTAGCATCACATTTGTCATTATTTCAGGCAACTAGCATGATTCAAAAACTCCAAAAGTTTTTACTCTAAAAACTTAAATACAGTGTCAAACTGACCCAGAAAAACATCATGTGATTCTCTGATACCATTAATCGTCAGAGTCTGTGCACTTTATCTAACTAAGTGATATGAATTTTTATTACTCATAAATTATTCCCTCACTTAGAAATCATCAGTGGGTACAAAATGCAATCTCTTGCTACAAATTTGAGGGCACATTATGGCTAGATGTGCTACTAACAAAGAGTTAGGAGAAAAAAAAACTGAATTAGGACAATTACAAGACTTGACATTGCATTTTTGCATATATTCCATGGAAAAAAAATTCAGTCAAGGCAGTGACTCATCAGTTCATTACCCCATTCCCAGTGCAATTACACATCTAACTCCTCTGGCTTTTCTTCATGGAGGATCCAAAACGAGCCATAACTAAAACTTGTAGATAAAAGGATCTTGCATACTTCGAGAGACTGTGTATAGCTGCTGCTTTTGGTTATGCTAAAAGCAATTCAACTACTGATCTGTCCAAAAAAGCCATACAATACAGTGCCTTATTCCTTTATTCCCTTGTTCATTAAATAATTAGATGCAGGCATAATTCAAATACAAGTTTTTTTTACACTAATGAAACCACTTCAGTTAGTAGCAGATTTTTTTTTATAGAATATTATTATACTAATAAGGGGAGGTATGAATGTAGTAATATCAAATTGGAAGAGCTGGGAAATTTCTCCTTATGTAGTCCCTGTATTTTTGAGCAGATATTTTATATTTAGCTTAAGCATGACCTAAAGAATATCAGTTTATTTTCTTTTATAGCTACTATAACTATTAGGAGCTGAAAGGGAACGTTGGTCAGTTTTATTTTCTTTTTACGTTTTATCAGTATGCATACAACAACCTCCCATCAGAAAGGTGGGACAATCTTTGTTTAAATTATCAAGACAAAACCTTTCCTATTTCAGTTTAATTAATGAATACTACATATAAAAAATGTATGTTTTACCTTCATTAAGAATGGATGCTGTCATAAGCAGTATTACTGTTCCTTATTTTGTAAACACATCACTTTCAAAGGAGTATGGCAGTTAGCTCTGTGAACACTACTCTCTATGTGGTTGAGAGTGTTCAAATGCAAATTGTGAAAGAAAAAAAAAACCCTTCCCTTACTGATTCGAGGAAAGCATTTCTACTTGGGCATCTTCAGGAACAGGAAATCTATACCATGTGTTATGATAATTTAATGGATGTTGTGCAGAGCTTGCGGTTCAGAATTTAAATTTTGAAAGCAATTTTGGCTGATTATGGAAACTTCACTGCCACTTAGAATACTTTAATCACAAGATTCCAGAAAAATATTATGATGCTTTGTGTTAATTGTGTTCCATGTTTTACAAATTTATATATATTTTCAAGACATAACTAAGTTTCAGTCAAGGTTACCAAATCATCAGTTGGGGGAAAATAAAACTATTGGCTCAATATATTCATACATTAATGGAGAAAAAATAACATATGGAACAAATAAACTCAAAAGAAAGTCCCAGCCCTGCTGTAATTGAACATATAATCTTGATGATGTAGTTAACTATAATAAGAAAAGAAGGTCAATAACTAAAACCTTTTTTTAAGGTTGAGATTTAACTCAGCTTTCTAGGCCAATAGTTACTTATAAATGTGTTAAATGAAAACAGGCATGGTAGTGTGGGCATATGTCACCAATCACACTTAAGAAGATGGCCTTTCATGGAGGAGCTTTGTCTCCACTGTGAGGCAGAGAGAAGGACACAAAGCTCAGAGGTTATGCTTAGGCATCTGGCTGAATATCTATACTCAACTTGCTTGAATTATTCAACTTCTTCCACTTAATTTATAGAAAATGAGTTACCTACTCTATGGATGATTTGTGGTTGCTAAGAAGCTCTACTTAGAGATCTAGATTGATTCCCAGATATCAACAGGGGGTCAATGTCTGAAATTATAAGACAATTAGTGGGTCACAGTAACAGGCTGTGGAAGAAAGATGGAGCTGAAGGCATGAAGCTACATGTGTTCTAAGACTGTATTATACCCAAACGTCTAACACTGGATGGACATTTGAAAGGAAGTAATTACAGTACTGAAGTCTAGAAAAATAATGAAACCCTTGGTTTATTTACATCAAGCTGAATGGAGGCATTAAAAATTTGAAAATATATTATTTAGTATTCAATAAGTCAATTATTTGTTTACCTGACTTACATTTATTAAACATATTGATAACACAACTAATACATTTTGATTATGACCTTTTAAAATTATTGGTCTTATGTTTTGTAACTTTTTGAAAAATTAGATTTATTCTGCTTACACTACTTTCATGTCCAACAAACACATAACAAAAATCATTCTGAGTAAATTTTTAACACAACATACTCTTTGCTTTCACTCATTTGATTGTTCCTTTAAAGAAATGATGACATACTGCCATTTACAAAAACATGGATGGACCATGAAAACATTATACTAAGCAAAATAAGTAAATCAGAAAAACCTGAGAACTACATGATTTCACATATAGGTGGGATATAAAACTGAGAATCATAGACATAGATAAAATTGAAGTGGTTACCACGGGGAGCAGAGTAAAGAGGGACAAATATAAGGTGACGGAAAATGATTTGATGGACAGAATGCAATCAACAGTTCAAATACTATAGAGATGTTCAACTGAAACCTATGTACTCTCATTGATCAATATCACCCCATTGAATTTAATTTCTAAATAAAAATAAATAAAGCCTATAATATATATCTGTTGTTCTATCTAAAATACACTATTATCTTTTAAAAACAAGTTACTTAAAAATAGTATTTCGGCCCTGGCCGGTTGGCTCAGCGGTAGAGCGTCGGCCTGGTGTGTGGGGGACCCGGGTTCTATTCCCGGCCAGGGCACATAGGAGAAGCGCCCATTTGCTTCTCCACCCCCCCTCCTTCCTCTCTGTCTCTCTCTTCCCCTCCCGCAGCCAAGGCTTCACTGGAGCAAAGATGGCCCGGGCACTGGGGATGGCTCCTTGGCCTCTGCCCCAGGTGCCAGAGTGGCTCTGGTCGCTGCAGAGCGATGCCCCGGAGGGGCAGAGCATCGCCCCCTGGTGGGCAGAGCGTTGCCCCTGGTGGGCGTGCCGGGTGGATCCCGGTCCGGCGCATGCGGGAGTCTGTCTGACTGTCTCTCCCCGTTTCCAGCTTCAGAAAAATACAAAAAAAAAAAAAAAAAATAGTATTTCAAATGACCATGGTATAGCTTGAAGAAAGCAACAGAGAAATATGACTGAAGACTATCTCCCTATAGGAACAAAAATTAAAGTTTAGATATCAAAGGTCAAACAGTAAAAGAACTATAGTACTACTCTTCATTAAGTTGTACAATATACATCCAATAAGTCCCCGACTTACAAACATACAACTTGTACTTATGAACAGAGCCCCATAAGGGCTATGGGTAATCAACTGCAGTTGGACATCAGTGAAAATAATATCATAGAGTTACTGACTCCCATGGCAAAGAACTAACCAGTGAAGACTGAATGGAACTAGAGTGGCAGGTGATAATATTTAGGGAAGAAAACAGGGACCTAGAAACTCCAGAACCAAAAAAGTTTTCTACAAAAGAGTTAGCGGATGCTTTGCATCTCATTTAAGCAGGAATGGCAAAGTTAGAGGAACAAGATCCTGATACAGAGAGGTTCACCAAAGTATACCATATAGTTACAGTATCGTTTCTGCAGGCCTCAGATGCTACAGGGTCATTTATAATTAAAAAAAGAAAAAGCTCTGTACAAACCTCCCTTGATACCTACTTCAAGAAACTGACTCCAGTACAAAATCAAACCCTGACTCTCTAACACCAGTCTCATCCTCTCCAACAAGTCCATCATCTTCTGCATCATCCAAGGTTGTGTAAGGTTGTATTTGAAAATGTTTAAGCATTTTATGCATAGAAAGATAAAAATAAGTACTATGTTAAGACAAACATCTGTCTATATTGCATTTAAATAGGTAAATGTATCTCTTCCAACTTACATACAAATTCAATTTAAGAACAAATCTGTAGAACCTATCTCATTCATAACCCAGGGACTGCCTTCATTTTTACCAATAATGACTCCTAATACTCACGCCACTAAATGGACACATATTGTTGAGGCATGCAAATGTTAGCATGATTTTGGGGGAGATAAACTCATTTCTAATTCCAGGGCAAAATATCTGATCAGTCCAACTCATAGTAGTTGGGAAGTAAACTTGGTCCATGAGTGAGTAAATGACCTAAGTTGGCAAATAAGAATGAAGAAAAGAACTTTATTGGCTGTGAAGGGGAAAGGATTTCTTCTCTTCCTTCTATAGAATAACAAGGACCCCTGGTATATTTCAGTTCTTATTGGTACTAGCTTAAGGATAATGCTGAAAGCATCCTGTTCTAGAAGCATTTTTACTTTCTGCTATGTTTCTCCTAAAAATGGGGTTCCTTGAAGAGGCAGAGAGGTTGCTGATGCAGAAGGCAAATCATCCCACCACTTCAGTGTGCTGGGTTATGGTGTCCTACAGGAACACTGAGTTCAAGAAGGGTCGAAGAAGTTGGCAGTGTCCGTGAGGTACCAAAATATAGTATCAATATAATATGAAAATATGTCAGGTTCTACTTAGAACCTGATCATGACATACATTCACTGTCATCTTCTCCAAACTCTGTGTGTGTTTCCATCCACTATGATGAACATTCACATGGGATTAAAAGCTTCATTTTTATTGGGAGGAACATTTGGCTTTGCCACTCTCTAGTGTTTATTGATACACGATGTTTCCACACCCCCAGATCTTTTATTATCTATATAGCTGAACATAATCATAATTTTATAGTATAGAAAATAAACTTTTTGGTATTATCCTCAATAATGCAAAACTAGTGACAAATATCTTTAGAAAAAAATAATAAAATGGTACTTCAGTGTTAAAATTTCTTATTAAGAAGCATTAGGTCAAAGTCTGATATATTATTAATACACAGAAGAGTTAGGCATGAATAAAATGAACCTAATACCATCTCTCATAATAAATCAAATGATTTATAACTGCAGGTCAGTCACAGGTCAACTACAAAAAAACAATATATTCAGCTCTTTCGATATTCTGTGGATTTTGATGATGCAACTTTTAAAATAGTGTACACCAAGGATATAAATAATGTACTGCATACTTACCAGGTGATTTTTATGCCACTTTGCTGAGTGCGGGATTAATATATTTGGGCTTTTTTATTGCTTGAGTAGAAACTGCTCATTACTTATAACTTTATGTTTATAATATAAAAATTAAAATAAAACAAAAAGTGTTTTTAAATGGCATACATCACACTGTTGTAGTGGTTGATTTCCTCAAGATGGTCTTCTGTGGTTTTGGTGCGGTGGCAGGAGGCACAGTCGCAGATCTGACAGGGGGAAAGCTGGAACTGGGGCTCATTCCCAGTCCCCCATTTTCAAGTGGAAATGCAGGCAGATGAGGTGGAGGAGGGCGGGGAGGGCCTTGGTGAGCAAGCCTTCCTGGGGGCTGGACAGGTTCGCTGTGTAAATGTGCTTCCCGGTTTTTTGTGTTAGGCCGGGTGTCACAGTCAGGACAACAGCCATGGTACTGCACTTTTTCATTAAACCGAACCCGTTCTCGAGGACCTGCTTGGGGACACCTGTCTTTTTCAGGTCTATGCATCAGAGGCTGCATGGGAACCTTGTCCAAGTTGCTACTGGGTCTGTAGCAAATGTCTCCATTGGGAATTTTGTTGGGTGCTCCCGGTAAGCCTCCGTTCCGTAGAAGGGTGCCATTGGTCTTGACGGGATTGACGGCTGGTACCACCTTCTGGGGGTCTTCACACTTTACAGGTGTCAACCGCGGAGGAGGCGGTGGAGGGTTTGGCTTTCTCAGGACCGTGAGGATAGCAGAGGGGTGCGCTGGGGGTTTAATGAGCCGTGCGTTGGCCTGCACTTTGATCTTCTCTATGCTGGAGGCTGTGGTGCCGCTTGAGCTACTATTCAGGGTGTCCGTTTTGGAGCTGTCTGTCATCTCATCTTCCAGTTGTAGGTCAGAGGTCAGGGTGTCAATCTGATCAACCACCTGGTAGAAAGGACAAGGCACTTGTGTTGAAAACTGACCCAAAGCAAAATATACTAGAAACAATGTCTTCTCGTCTAGCTATGACCTGCTACGGGAGCTCCGACTAACGTTGAGTTTTGTTCTCCAACACCGCATAATGTTTTCATTCAACGAGTTGACAGAATAGCTACCAGAAGAGTGCAAACTGCTTGATGACATAATGACTTCACACGCCTAGAATATAATACACTTTTTATGAATACAATTTACTCCTAACTCTGCTATACTCACCAAAGATGAAATCTTTATGCAGAAACATAACTGATTAAAAATTATTAAATTTACTGAGATGACATTTGCTTAGCATGTAGAAAGCTACAGAAGAAAATTAATCTCATGCTATAAATGAGAAAACACCAATTTTCCAAATCATAACTTTTCTGGACCATTGGAGAACTAAGATCACAAAATTACCAAATTAACAAAACAGCAAAAAATTTCAAGCCCTCATAGGATAGATAGGATATATTAATTATTTCACCTTTGGCAAATCACAGGACAGGAGACGGTCTCCACCAAAATGAGCAAATAAAACAAACAAAAAAAACCCCCAAAAAGAACCAGCTAACACTTAATGACTGATCAAAGACAGAGCATCTGCTGTCACGCCAGTTGGGAATTCCTAGCAGCCCAGACAAGGCATCTGTCCTTACCTGTCTCTTTTCCATGTGCCTCTCACTTGGGAGACTGAGGGCGGAGAAGAAACTGGGAAGAGTCCCTTTTGGGCTTCAGGTAGAAACTCCACCCATCTCTCAGAACCTCTCCTTTTATAAAACAGAACCTTTAAGAACTAGGAGAATGGCAAAAACCCTTGAACCTCTAACACACAGACAAAGATCTCCTGCCTCTGGCACAAGAAACAGAAGCTGACTGACTTTGAGAAAGGAGGCTGAAAATTCTCTTGGACCCAGGAGGCTACACCACAGATGCCTGCCATTACTTGGGTAGGGACCCAAGTCACAACCAGGACCCAGAACCTGCACCAGACGCAGGCAGAGGTGGAAAATCGAGTAAGGTTGGCAGAGCTGTAGACCGAGATGTAGGATCATACCCCAAGTGAAGGAGAGATCATTCTGAAGACAGGAAAATTGGGTAAAAGCATGTAGACAAGGCAGTTTTAAGGAAAGATTTTCCAAGGGCACTGGAAAGTCATGGAGTTAAAGCTGCCCATCAAAGGAATCTGGCATCTCCTCTAACAGGCTTGCCTAGAACAGAACAGGCTTGTCTTGTCCTGTTCTGTCACTATCTGGGGGCAGCTTGTGGGAGGATGACTCGACTCAAACGCTGGATTTCAGAGGACGGCGACTGGGCCCTCAGTCATCTACGCTCCTCACAGGCAGGGATCTCAGAGGCCAGTCATCTACGCTCCTCACAGTCAGGGATCTCGGAGGCCAGTCATCTACGCTCCTCACAGGCAGGGATCTCAGAGGCCAGTCATCTACGCTCCTCACAGTCAGGGATCTCGGAGGCCAGTCATCTACGCTCCTCACAGTCAGGGATCTCGGAGGCCAGTCATCTACGCTCCTCACAGGCAGGGATCTCGGAGGCCAGTCATCTACGCTCGTCACAGTCAGGGATCTCGGAGGCCAGTCATCTACGCTCCTCACAGGCAGGGATCTCGGAGGCCAGTCATCTACGCTCCTCACAGTCAGGGATCTCAGAGGCCAGTCATCTACGCTCCTCACAGTCAGGGATCTCGGAGGCCATTCTCATGGCTGCCATAGTGCACTGTTATGCATATGGAAACGTTATGAATTACATGAAAAATTATTTTTGTGCAGAGATAGTTCCTTCAATTCATATGCTTTCCAACTGTCATTTTTCCCCCCTACTCACTCATTCAGGCTTAAGTCTGTTCAACTGTGACACTGGCTCCTTGATACATGGTGCTCACCATTGGGCATAAAGTGAAAACATCATGACCAGCTACAAATTAGGGAAGATAGAGAGATTTTACTTTTTCCTTATGACTGGTTCCTGCTAATACCACCAGAGCTTGGCCTTCTCCTTTAACTCTTAAACATATTTTAAATCCATTCACTTGTATTTTCATTTCTTTGATCCTAGTCTGAGCCACTATTATTTACCATATGGGCCACCCAGAACCACCCTGCTTCCCCTTCCATTTCTGTAGTAGTCTCAGTGATCTTTTAAAAATAGAAATGCTCCCTTGTCAACTCCCTGCTTCGACCTTTCAATGCCTGTTCATTTCTATGGTGATAAAGAATCATTCTTAACATAATCTCCAAGGTCCTGGATGGTCTTAGTCAGTGTTGTGCTGGTAAAGTGTTAACAGCTGCTTCTTGGGAATGCAGGAGGATCCTGATTTGAGAATTTTGCCAGTTATCACAGTGTAAGCTTCCACCACAGTCAATTTTAAGTTAGTAAATGCAACATCACTGAATGTGAGGTTAGAAAGAAATGTTTAGTAGCATGTCATTATAAAGGGTTTCCACCATACCAATAGAATAGATATAAATAAGCTCAGGATCACAAATAATAATAAAAATAAATATAAATAACTAAGAATAATTAGAAAACCTGTATTTATAACATAATTTATTTAACATAAGTTTGTATACATACTTTGGTTTTCAATAAAAGTTATTTAATAGCTGGTTCTCAAAATTTTTAAAAATAAAACAATTGGACCCTTAGAGACCATATAAACTAGTACATCATTGTCTTTCACTAAATGAACCTATATCCTCAACTCTGATAAGTTTTCCTTTTCTTTTCTATTCTCAAAACCCTCTGGTCTTCTTTTAGATAATTACCAGTCTGCTTCCTGCCACAGGACGTTTACACATACTAATACTTTTTTTCTTGAAATGCTGTGACCTGTCCTCTTTGTTTTATTAACTCCTACTCATCTTTAAAATCTTAGCTTAGTAGTCACTCATGAAGCAAACCTTCACCATTCTCCTGAAATATCCCTTATAGGACAAGTTAATTTATTAAATATTCACAAGGAACCATATTTTTTTTCATTCTAAGCACACACACACTTTTTTGATTTGAGGATTTAGAATTAGCATGAGCACTGAAGTAATGTTTCCTCTCCAGACCCTAATCTCAATGAGATCAGGGACCTTTGTATCCTGGAGGTCTAATGTAACAAGTGGCATTCAATAGGGGTTCAACAAATATTTGTTAAGTAAATGCACTGAGGGTTATTTCTGTAATTCAGGCAAAACATACTCTTTCCTATTTCATTTTTGAAGGTGTTGTCACCTCAAAAAGGTCACACCTGCTCAGTTATTCTAAGAATAAGAAAGGGGAAAAAAAAAGATTTAGCCAAAATTGATTCACAAAGTTGGTGACACTTCTCCAGCTCTTCGCTAGATTGCATAGAAACTAAAGTGGGAGGACACTTTAAGGATGTGAGAGCTAGAGGAACAGTCTTGGCTCATGGTTGCTGTGTACTATTTCATTTAGAGAAGTTAACTTCCCTAAGCCTTTGATCATATTAAATGTCTGTAACAAAGGAGAGAGAGCTGATCTACTGTGAGACAGCTAAAAATGATGCTCAGAGCTGAATAAGTACTGCATGTGTCCCTGATGGTTTGATCGTTCCTAGATGGCTTTAGCCTCAGCATTGTTACAGTATTTCCTGAATGCCTACAAAATGCCAATGGAATAAAAAGTAAAATTAAACTACTAGCCTTATGGAGCAAGAAATCTTGTCAAAGAGCCTGACATACATTAATTAGATACTCAATCAAATAACTGTAAAAGTACAGTTGGCCCTAGTGCTCTGAATAAAAAATACAAGACATTACAAGAGGATCATAAAATAAAAAAACACCATCAGAGAAATTGAAGAGGCATTCCTGAGGGCTGTGTTGCAGTGAACTGGTAGAAGAGATTCACAGTAGCCCACTCAGGAAAGAGCCTGTTAAAGGTCCTTTGAAAGAAGACTGTTGGCTGAAGGCCACGGAGAGACGAGGAGACGAGGTTAAAGAACTAGGTAGCAGCTAGGCTGTGAGAGGACCTGTTATGTTGTGATAAAGTACCAGGTTTTTAAAAAAGAGTTCTATAAGAGAGAGAAGCAATAATCAAAGAAATCATGAATTAGTATTTTTTTTTCAAAGTTGAAGCATCATCTTATTAAAGAAGTAACAGAGTTTCAAACAGGAAAATATAAACAAACCCAGACATACCTTAGTGAAAATACAAAACACTAAAAGTAGTGATAAAAGTTTCACAGCAATAAAAAGGGAACACTAAGTATTTATGTAGTAACAAAAATTAGGCTGACAGGAGATTTTCACACAATAGAAGCCTGAAGGAATTTTTTTTTTTTTTTCATTTTTCTGAAGCTGGAAACAGGGAGAGACAGTCAGACAGACTCCTGCATGCGCCCGACCGGGATCCACCCGGCACGCCCACCAGGGGCGACGCTCTGCCCACCAGGGGGCGATGCTCTGCCGTGACCAGAGCCACTCTAGCGCCTGGGGCAGAGGCCAAGGAGCCATCCCCAGCACCCGGGCCATCTTTGCTCCAATGGAGCCTTGGCTGCAGGAGGGGAAGAGAGAGACAGAGAGGAAAGTGCGGTGGAGGGGTGGAGAAGCAAATGGGCGCTTCTCCTGTGTGCCCTGGCCGGGAATCCAACCCGGGTCCTCCGCACGCTAGGCCGACACTCTACCGCTGAGCCAACTGGCCAGGGCGCCTGAAGGAAATTTAAAAATTTGTTTCATACTGAAAAAAAGTAATTGCAATTGTAATATTATAGTTCAACTCTCCTGTGAGAGTAAAATAGACATTGCCAGACAATAATAGAGAGTATGCTTCTTACAGCTCAGTCTTAAAAGTACTGATAAATGAAAATTCCGAAAAATGTAAAAATCTAGAAGAAAGAACTGGAATACAAGAATCATAGTGGGCCCTGGCCGGTTGGCTCAGCGGTAGAGTGTCGGCCTAGTGTGCAGGGGACCCGGGTTCGATTCCCGGCCAGGGCACATAGGAGAAGCGCCCATTTGCTTCTCCACCTCCCTCCCCCTCCTTCCTCTCTGTCTCTCTCTTCCCCTCCCACAGCAAGGCTCCATTGGAGCAAAGATGGCCTGGGCGCTGGGGATGGCTCCTTGGCCTCTGCCCCAGGCGCTAGAGTGGCTCTGGTCTCGGCAGTGTGACCCCCCCCCCAGGGGCAAAGCATCGCCCCTGGTGGGCGCATGCGGGAGCCTGTCTGACTGTCTCTCCCCGTTTCCAGCTTCAGAAAAATACAAAAAAAAAAAAAAAAAAAGAATCATAGGTGGACAAAGAAATTGTTAAATAATTAAATCAAAATATACACTGATTAGAAGACAATTATATACTAATGACTAATTTGAAAGATGGCTTTGGAAAATGTAAAACTAAAATAGTAGGAAAAATAACGTCTGATTAGAGAACAATCGGAGTTAAAGAGTTTAAAGCATTTTTGTTGTGTGTGTAAGAAACCAGTAGCTACCTGGTACTGATGAACTGTATACACATAGAAATATTCAGGGACTACAGAACTAATAGATAAAATTCTAACTTCCAAAGTACATAATGATTAAAGAATGAATTAAATATTTGGCAAATCAAAAACTGGTAAATTTTAAGAAAACTAAAATAAAATAGTTTATATAAAGAAACTGCACAAGATAGAAAAAAATAACTTCAAATATATTAGTAATAATAAGTATAAATAGATTAAAACAATTTATTCAAAGAGACAGAAATACTGAATTTAAAGTGATAGAAATCAGATATAGCAAACAAGTAATTAAATGAAATGTGATACGGTTATATTAACACTTAAAAACAATCTAAATCTTTCTTAATCAGAACAATTTTGTATCAATACTGACTTAGGAGAAAAAACTGAATGAAACAAAGTGAAGAATTCATGCATAGATATACACACATACACAAAAAGGAAGAAAGGTTATAAAGAATTACCATAAGGTGAACACCAAATTTCCTAAAACCACAAAAATACCTTTAATCTCACCAGTAATCATGGTGGTGTAAACTAGAGAAAAATGAGATAATATTTCATATGCAATAAAAGAAATGCCTGATAATTTCAATTGTTCGTGATAATGTGGATAAATGGGAACTTTGAACATTAGTACGGCAAATGTGAATTCACTCAGTTGAGAAATTTTTTGACACTGTCAAATAATTTGGATAGGGAATTTACCCTATAGTATTGGTCTTTTAAGATCAAAGCCTCGACTACTCGGAAGAAATTCTACCAGATGTGCAAACATTGAGAAAGCACAAGGGTTTTCTTTACAGGTAGGGGTTTGTTTGTTTTGCTATAGCAAAGAACTGGAAACAGCCTAAAACTCTATTAATAAATGGTTGAGAAGTAAATACAAAGTAGTTTTAATGAAGTAACTGGAGCTACAATGTATCAGCAGGAATAAATTTCAAAAACATAACTCTGAATAAAAAAGTTTCAATATATATTCAGTATGCATATTGTTCATATACAGAGACACAGCTAATTTAGTTTATACATCGTGAAAATAAATAATACACATCAGTTTCAGGGAAGGCAAAAGAGGAATGCATGTTGGGAGGCATGAGTTATATAGCTGAACTATTTTATTTCTTTAAAAGCTTGATATAAAGTAATTGAAGTGTTGATGTTTATTTTGGATTATATCTGTTACATTATTTATTTTGGGTGAAATATTTTACAATTTGAAAATGAAATAAATATTTAACACAAGTTAAAATTAGAAGGAAAGAAAAGAAGTGATTCTTACAGCTGCCATGTGGAGAACATATTGAAGGGTGCTGCGGTTTATTTACTCTGCTAGTTAGATGGTTATTGCCAAGTGAGAGATGAATAAATTAACCAGACAAGGAATACATTGTATCCTTATTATTACACTTCTATGTTTTGCTTAAACTACCTCAAAGTATCATATTGCAACAAAAGAAATCATAACCACAGGCATGATGGAATTAAAGTGAAAACAAAAGAAAGTAGGACTAGAGGGGCAGACTGTTTGTAGATATTGGAGGTGAGAAGACAGCATGACATCAATCATAAGTCTAAGAACAACCACTCCTAAATATATCAGGTGCAAAGGAGAAATGTATATCTTGAACTTGAAGTTCAGTTATTTGGCCAAGTAATTGTGACTACTCTGATCTATAGAGGATTTTACTAATGGGAGTAAAACAGATTTAAACAAATGTATTGTGTCTGATTATTTCAGGTTTTCTTAGCCTCACATATAAGAAAGCTATGGTCAGATTGTGGAATAATTAAAAATAATGAAGTCTGACGAGTGGTGGTACAGTGGATAAAGCGTGGACCCAGAATACTGAGGTGTCTGGTTCAAAACCCCAATGTTGCTGCCTCTGAGCACAGGCTCATAAGCATGGGGTTGCTGGCCTGAGTAGGGAGGAGGTGGAGCATACACATAATCCCCATGCTCACCAGCTTGAGCCCAGAGATCACTGGCATGTAATCAAGCCCAAGGTTGCAGGCTTGAGCAAGGGGACTCTGTCACGGCCCTGGTCAAACCATGTACGAGAAACTCCATGTATAACTAAGGTGAAATCAACTATGAGTTTTTGCTCCTCACCCTCTCTCTCTCTTCCTGCCCTTCTTTCTCTCAAAAATAAAAATAAAAATAAAAATAAATAAAAAAGATAATTGTGATTTAAGAATCACAAGTTTGTTTTCACATTTAAATATTTTCATAAAAGAGATGCAGATTGGAAAGAAATTAAGTGATTATATGAACTAAGTTGTTTGTAAGAAAACAAAATTCAGTTTATGTTATTGTTATAAATATTGAACTACAAAACAGAAATAAAAAGACAATGTAGAGTTATCATTTTAGTAAAATTCAGGATAAACAAATAGACAAAATACTAGAAGCTCTTTTTTATATATTTCCATTGCGTTTTGTCTTTCTGTTACTGCAATTGCCTTAATATGTTAGAATTGTCTATGTGTGTCTCCCCTCAGACCACATAAGCACGTGTTTCCATCTCTCTCTTTGGCAGAGAGCACAGTGATTACATATAGTAGACATTCAACAATAATATGCTGAGTGGAAGAACTGGATAAATGTTCATTCTGAGAGAAAATAATTTTCTTGCTCTTCTATTTCTCCCCAGCTTTCTCAGTGTGGGTGGGATTTTCAAAGTCTTAAATACCACCAATTCGATTTGGTCCAGAAGCACACTGGGATGGATTAAAGAGTGAAAATGTAAGGCAGAGATAGAGTTGGTGAGATGGTGAACTACCTTTTTTTTTTAATTTAATTTAATTTTTTTTTCTTAAGTTGGAAACAGGGAGGCAGTCAGACTCCCACATGCGCCTGACCAGGATCCACCCGGCACGCCCGCCAGGGGGCGATGCTCTGCCCATCTGGGGCGTCTCTCTGCCACAATCAGAGCCATTCTAGCGCCTGAGGCAGAGGCCACAGAGCCATCTTCAGCACCCGGGCAAACTTTGCTCCAATGGAGCCTTGGCTGCGGGAAGGGAAAAGAGAGAGAGGAAGGAGAGGAGAAGGGGTGGAGAAGCAGATGTGCGCGCCTCTCCTGTGTGCCCTGGCCGGAAATCGAACCCGGGACTCCCATACGCCAGGCCGACGCTCTACCACTGAGCCAACCGGCCAGGGCCGTGAACTACCTTTTTATGTTCTCTTTTTTTTTAAAAAAATATTGAATCTATTGGAGTAATGTTAGTTAATAAAAGTATTATACATAGGTTTCAGGTGCACAATTCTCTAACACATCATCCATATATTGAGTTCTTTGTTCACCACCCAAGTCAAGTCTCATGCCCTCACAATTTATCCCCTTTACCCTTTCCTACCTGTCCCACCCTCCTTCCCTTCTTGTAATCCCATACTGTTATCTGTGTCTATGAGTTATTTTTTAGTCTTTGCTTAATTTTTTTTAAAATTTAGTGATCTTAGAGAGACAGTAAGGGGGGGGGAGCAGAAGAGAGAAACATCAGCCCATTGTTCCCCTTATCCATGCACTCTCTGGTTGACTCCCATATGTGCCCTCACCTAGGATCCAATCTGCAGCCCTGGTGCATGAGGATGATGCTCCAACCAACTAAGCTACCCAGCCAGGGCCCTTTACCCTTTCTTTAAACACAAGCTCCACAGTTTGACAACAGAGAACTTTCAGTCACTTTCCAAATAAACAAAGTTTAAGTTTATATTTATCTTTAAATATTTATCTATATTGTTCTAAATAAATCCTACTTATTTTGTTTAATTAAAAACTACATAAATGTACAGTTCAACTGCCTTTAAAAAACCCTCTTTCAACTTCAGCGAATCTTCCTCTAGGGTCTCCTTGGTAACAATGCTCAACCACTGATTTTTACTTACAAACTCAATAAAAAGAAAGAAGGAATTTAACTCCAACTTAAATCTGTGCAAGGAAATATGAGTTCTTCTAAGATCTTTAATACTGGTTTATGAAAATAAATACATTTTAAAATTTCTACCAAGAGCAGGGAAAAAAAATAAAAACTAAAAAGAGAAATGAATGGAAGCCAAGAGAAAGAGGGAGATAAAATTATTCCCTCGCTATAAGTTTAGACCATGCTCAGTGGCTGAAACCAAATGCAGGCTGACCCAAGGGTTTGTCCAATAGAAATCGCAGGACAGCCACCAGCAGACCAGCCGGATCCTCTTGAGATAGATGAAACAGAAAGTAGTGGAGTGACCAGCAGGCTGTCTCAGTATGGAGACAAGAGGGCAATTTCCCTCATATTCATAATTCACACACTTCAATTTTCAGTATTAGATCAAATTGTGAAAATTTATATTTATCTATGTATGTAACTATCTATCTATCTATCTATCTATCTATCTATCTATATCTATGCCATTAATCTAGTGAAAGGATTAAAATGAAAAGTTCATCATAGAGCATATGACTTGGGGTTCCATTACTACATCAGAGTATTTGTTATATACTGCATGCCAGTTAATATATATGATTAAATCCTGTAACTTTTTGTGAATGGTAGAGTAACATTGAATTATGCTTATGTTAGAAACAATTTAATAAGTGGAAGCATTTAAATTATTCCAGAATTTGGTTAACTCTGTTTTGCTTTTATTTATTTTTTAAAATCTTTGACTATAAGGAGCAATATATATTAACAAATTAATAATGAAGATGAAGATGCTATTATTACTGAACTCTGTCATAATTCTAAGTAATGTATTTAGAGAGGTTTGACAATGTATTGAGTTATAAAATAGGAACATGCTATTATTAAAAATATATAATAATAAAATTATTTAGAATATAGAACATAAATACTAGATAGAAAGCATAAAAAATAAAATCTTAAAAATATTCCAATACCTTAATTTTTTATAAATTCAAGAAAAGTTAAAAGTCATGGAGTGCAGAGAGAAAAATCAATCACAGAGCTTCAATGACCAAATAAGGCATTTGAGAAAAGAAATAACAAAAATGTAGGGTGGCAAATTAAAAAAATAATTAAAAAAAAAGTCCACAGATGACAATACAAATGAAGCTTCAGATAGAAAGGGCAAACTGAGTACTAATCAGGATGAGTGAAAAAGAAACTCAATCACTTACAAAAAAAAAAAAGAAACAAACAAACCCCCACAATAAATACAGAAAGAAAAAAAAAGAAAGAAAAGCAAAGAATCATTATAGTTTCTTCAGGATATAAAGGTGATGAAAAATATTTTACCAGTAACTTCAAACGTTCTGGGTCAAAATGATTTCAGCCCCAATTCTATACCTGGCTAAATTAACAACCAGTTTTCAGAAAACAGTAACATATTTTTAGATATTGAGGACAAAGAGAATTTACTTCCCTTGCATCTGGTCTTCAAAAGCAAAGATATACTATCACACAGTATAATGAAATTCAATAAAGAAAGAACACACAGAATCTACAAAACGTGACTAACTCAGAAGTATGAAAAAAAAAAAGAATTTAAGAATGACAACTATACCACAGTCCCTAAAAAAGCAATTATTCTAAACTAAAACAGGAAATCAAAGGATCTAAAAGAAAAATAATAAAGAATCATAGTTAACAGGTCATATAAATGAAAAGTCACACATCAGTGATATGAAGAAGTAAACTATCGCAGGATGGACGATGAGAACAATGGTGTGCAGCCAATAATCCATTTGTGTCTTGAATTCCCTTTTGAGAGGCTTAAGTTTAGAAACACAGGCTTACACTTATTTCTTTATAAATTCATTAACATTGTTTCATTTCACTTGTATTACTGAGATGCTGCTTATTAATGTTTCTTTTCAAATGGGATAGGGAAGAAAGACTAATTCTTCATCCTCCATGAGATAAGTCAAATAATATGGTTTGAAGTAAAAAAAAAAAAAAAAAAAGTGTCTGACCATAATAGATAGTTGACTATCTGGAAAACAAAACAAAACAAAAAGTTAAAAAGGGTTTTTCTTTGGGACAGGCTTAGATATAAGATGGAGATGATAAAGGTGAGTTTTACTAATACATGTATACACAGAACTTGATTTGGAAATCGAGATGCATGTGCATTAGCCTGATAATAGTTAAAATCATACCCAGGAAAACTGAAGAAAAAGAATGAGCTGGAAATAATTCTCCATGTAAACTAATAATTACCATAGAGTAATGTGCACAGTGGTTAAGGACTGGCAAATATAGGAGAACAGAACAAAGGGAGATTTCCTCGTTCCAAGGAGGTCAGTTGATAGCATTGGATAGAGATAGCTTAAAACCAGGTGATACCTGACAGATATCTTCAATGATAAAATAACACTTGAAGGAATAGGTATTTCTTGGCAGAAGCTATAGCATCTACAATGGCATTAAAGCATGAAGTATAATTTTGTTGTGTGTGTTGGTGAAGAATATGGCAGCAGATGGTACGGGAATAAAAGGTAAACGTGAAAAGGAAGATGAAGGCCAGGTAGTGGGGGGCTCTGTAAAACAGGGTAAGAAGTGTAGGTATCTCAAACTATAATTTTAAAGAGGTTCAAATTTCTGACACTGTCAAAAGAACTCAGATGTTTTAGCAGGTTCATGTCTTAAGTCTAATTATTATAATATATAGCCATAGCATGGAGTGTATATAGGTAGCACAAGTCTAAATATAATATTCAACCACAGATCTGATTTGTCCAAAAATGTTACTGGACTACAGCAGCCTTGGAAAATTACTCAAGTTTCAACAGTTTATGTTACTTGAAGCACTAAATGATCCAAACATTTTAACTCTACAATTTGCAAAACTAGGATATTTAATTTTTTTAAACTCATAACAGAAAAGGACTGGGTTCATTTAACATTTTCTCATAGAACTGTAAGGATTTTTGAGTTGCTCTTGAAGGAAGTAGAAATTCTTCGAGTTACATACAATTTCTAATTGTCACATACCCAAATGCTTCCTGTTTAGAATAAAGAAACAAAGCAATTAAGTACTAAGGGAGAAAGTGCTATTAAAGCACAGTTTAGCTTCATACAGTTTAAAAATACTGCACATAATGATCACTTCATCGAAGTCCCATGTTTACTTGTCTATCCATTTCAGTGAGTGAAGTATTTACTACTTTTCTTTCCTCTGTAATAAACATTACCCACAGATTATAACAGCTAAAATGTCACAGTGCACTTTAATTTCTGTTCTCATAAGGGATCCTGTTATTTTAACAGGGAACATGCTTCTACTGAGGCTGCCTGTAAAGCATGGAAAAGGAAGCATCCCTTCATCATAATTTGCTTTAGCAGTGTAATAGATGTAAAAGGCTCATCTACTTGCATTTTGTGAGCACACACTTCAAAACGATTCCATTATGTTAATAACATTCAGGAGGAAGCTATAACTCATGATAATGAAACTGTAAACTTTAACACAGCTTAGAGTTCTCAATCTCTATATATTTTCACATTTGTAAAAATATAAGTGAAATAAACCTCAGGTTGTATATTATACTCCCTATAGATGTTAAATTAGCTCAATAAAAATATTCTGTAAACACCACCAGTAAGAGTGCAAGAACAAAACTCTTCTCTACCTAATGAACTCTTTTTTCCATTTAATCCATTCTTTGTATTGTAGTCAGACAGAGCATTGTTTAAATATGTATATATTTCATATAGGTAATATAAATGATTAAATCTTTAGTGGTATCCTCAGATCTGGGTCCTGCTTTCCATGCTAGTGTGCTCCCATGACACTCGTCCTTTACTCCATGATCTTTTCATTTCTTCCACTGCTTAGAGGATGCTAAACCTTCTATCCTAGGTCTTTGTGTAAGTGCTCTACCTAGACCTAGTTAATTCTCACTGTTTCCTCCCAGAGCACAAAAACCACCCACTCACACACATATCACCTGTCCTTCTAAACTTAGCCACATACCTTCACTTCAGAAAAGTCCCGTTCCACAGCCCTTGGGTTCTTGTGCCTGTGTTTCACGGCACGCACACTAGTAAGAAAGCAACTCGTTCACTGTGTGACTATCTCTTTATGTCTGTCTCCTTGGCAAGAATGTAAGCTCTGAGAGGGGAGGTTATCCTTTACCTTTATATCTGGATCAAAAATATATATTGAGTAAATAAATAATAAACATAAATAAATCAAAGGGAAAACACTGTAACAAAATACATTTACATTAGGTACCTATTGCTTTCAGTTCCGTGCACGTTTATAAATTTTTAACATGATAGATCAGGGCTATAAATAAACTATGTTCATAGAATTTCTAATTTCTCTGTCTTTCAATATACACATATACACACATATCTTATAAATATATGAAATTTCCAAAAATAATTGTTGGAGAAAGGATATTGAAATGATATTGAAATAAATGTGCAAGATTATGAAGCACTTTATTTATCTATATCTCTAAAGAAAGATTTATATATTTATTAAAATGACATTTTGACATGTTTTCAATTAACATCTCAAATATTGAGTTAAATGATAGTTTATTATAAAGCAAATTAAAAGAATACAGTATTATTAGAATATTATTGGATTATTATATATTTAAATTATCTTAGAATTTATATAAAATAAGAAATTACCTGCCAAAAATGTCAGAAAATCCCTATTGCTTCTTTCCTTGATAACTCAAGCATATAATTCTAATGTGGAAATAACAGGGTTTATCAAACATTCAAAATAATATTATGAAAAATACTGATATTGACAACACTGGGATTAGCACATAGGACATTTGGATGTAATTATAATATTGACTCATTAGTTGTGTGATGATAAAACTGGGTCTTTCCTTACTGGTGTTAGTTCTCTACTTTGTTAATTAAAAAAAAGAAGAAAGAAAATGCAAGAAACTGACTGTGTTATCTGTGATAAGTGCTCAAGTATGAGTAGATATAAAGTATGATATTTTGGGAGAACAGAGACTGGAACAATTAATTCTATTAGTAAGAAAAAATAATGTCAATGAAGTCTTGGAAATGAAGATCATGAAAATGGACTTTGAAGGATCAGGTAGAAAATAATGGAAGAGCATTCCAGGCACAACAGCATGCAAAGCAAAGGAATAAATTGAGATTTCCAGGAAGAAAAAGTCATCTAACATGGCAGACTGTAAGGCAGGGGTCCCCAAACTTTTTACACAGGGGGCCAGTTCACTGTCCCTCAGACCGTTGGAGGGCCGGACTATAAAAAAAACTATGAACAAATCCCTATGCACACTGCACATATCTTATTTTAAAGTAAAAAAAAAACAAAACGGGAACAAATACAATATTTAAAATAAAGAACAAGTAAATTTAAATCAACAAACTGACCAGTATTTAAATGGGAACTATGCTCCTCTCACTGACCACCAATGAAAGAGGTGCCCCTTCCAGAAGTGCGGCAGGGGCCGGATAAATGGCCTCAGGGGGCCACATGTGGCCCACGGGCCGTAGTTTGGGGACCCCTGCTGTAAGGGGTATGGTGTTAGTGTGTGTTTGGGTGTGTGTACATGTGTTTGTGTGTGTGTGTATATGCACAGATGCATATTTAGGGGAATGTTTAATAAATGAAAGTACAAGCTAGGAAATGGAAAAAGTATGTAAAGATACAAATAGAAAGAGAGGCAGGTGAAAAAGTGCTAGAATGCCTAGCAGCCTTCAATACTATGCTAAATATTATGAGTTTGGCCTTTACCTGTAAGTTAACAGTCAAAGTTCAAACAAAAAAATGATGTGAGCAACTATGATTTTACAAAGCCTTGAGCATATGAAAGCCATTCTCATAAAGCAAGTCATTAAAAAATTATTCTTGTCATAAAAAACCTAGGGAAAATTACACAAATCATTAGGTTATGCAACATTATTTCTGCATTAGTGAAAATATTTGAAAATCTCTACAGCTCATGTTTAAAATAACTTTCCCAGTTTAAAATATCTAGTCTAACTCAATTACAATGGGCGTGTGCTTCTTTGTGCGAACACGCATGGGGGACATTATCTTTGGTTTTAGTAAAGTATGCAAGTATTATGATATTCCCCTTTGTGCCTGAGTTCTAGCAGTCTTTTTTTTTTTTTTTTTTGTATTTTTCCAAAGTGAGAAACGGGGGACAGACAGACTTCCACATGCGCCCAACTGGGTTTCACCCGGCATGCCCACCAGGAGGCAATGCTCGGCCCCTCTGGGGTGTTGCTCTACTGCAATCGGAGCTGTTATAGTGCCTGAGGAGGAGGTCATGGAGCCATCCTCAGTGCCCAGGCCAACTTTGCTCCAATGGAGCCTTGGCTGTGGGAAAGGAAGAGAAAGACAGAGAGAAAGGAGAGGGGAAATGGTGGAGAAGCCGATGGGTGCTTCTCCTGTTGCCCTGGCTGGGAATCAGTTCTAGCACTCTTAATGGAGTAAGAGGAGTTGTATTTTTTTTTTTAATTTTTCTGAAGTTGGAAACGGGGCAGTCAGACAGACTCCCGCATGCACCCGACAGAGATCCACCCGGTATGCCCACCAGGGGGCGATGCTCTGCCCATCTGGGGCATTGCTCTGTTGCATCCAGAGCCATTCTAGCACCTGAGGTGGAGGCCATGGAGCCATCTTCAGCGCCCAGGCCAACTTTCCTCCAATGGAGCCTTGGTTGTGGGAGGGGAAGAGAGAGACAGAGAGGAAGGAGAGGGGGAGGGGTGGAGAAGCAGATGGGCGCTTCTCCTGTGTGCGCTGGCTGGGAATCGAACCCGGGACTCCTGCACGCCAGGCCGATGCTCTACCACTGAGCCAACCGGCCAGGGCCAGGAGTTGTATTTTAAAGTATAACATACTGGCCTGACCTGTGGTGGCGCAGTGGATAAAGCGTCGACCAGGAAATGCTGAGGTCACCTGTTCAAAACCCTGGGCTTGCCTGGTCAAGGCACATATGGGAGTTGATGCTTCTAGCTCCTCCCCCTTCTCTCTGTCTGTCTCTCTCTCCTCTCTCTCCCTCTCTGTCTCTCTCTCTTTCCCTCTCTCTCTCTCCTCTCTAAAAATGAATAAATAAAAAAAATAAAGTATAACATCCTGGCTTCCAGTCAAGATGGCAGCATAGTTAAACATGGTACCTGCATCCTCCTATAACCACATCAAAATTACAGTGAAACTACAGAACAACCATCATTCATAACCAACTGAAACATGGCTGTGTGGAAGTCCTACAACTAGGATATTAAACAAAAAGACACATTAAGACTGGTAGGAGGGGCCGAGACGCAGAACAAGCTGGTTCCACACCCATGTGTGGTGGATAAAAATTGGGAGGGATAGCTTCAGAGGCTCCCCCTAAGGAGTGAGAGGTCCCAGACCCCCACCAGGCCCTCCAGCCCAGGATTCCAGTGCCAGAAAGAGAAAAAGTCCTATAACTTCTTGCTTTGAAAACCAGTGGGAATTGAGGCTGAAGGAGATGGAGAGCTGCTGGAGTCCCAGGCAGTTCCTTTTAAAGGGGCCGTGCATGAACTTATTCTGCCTCATTCTCTCTGAATTCCAGCACTGAGAGAACAGCCTGAAAGGCACTAGGACATATGAGGAGGAAATGAATTGCCCAGTGTCACGGAAAGAGTTGGGGTGCAGCTTTCTTTGAGACAGAAGTGCTGGGAGAGACCACTGTTCTATTTTTGCACCTACTCTCCACAGATCTGGAAGGCTGGTGCCATATCTGAGTCTCCATCAACCTGGTTACTGTATTAACCCACGCTGGTGATTCCTTGAGACCTGCCCCACACAACTTTCTGGCCCATCCAAGCTGTTTACAGTGGCTTTTTCCAAACAAGCGGCCTGTCTTGACTTAGATTTCATATTTTCCTATGATCTCTCAAACAAATAGCATCTGGTCTAAGTGTGCCCCAGGCCCAGCACTAGCAGCGGCCAGCCTTGGTTCACAGCTTGGCCCACCTTGGCACCTCCAAGCCCAGCACCAGTAGCGGCCATCTACAGATCATTTTGTAGCTCAGGCTGGGTGGCCCCAGGCAGAACACAAGTGGTAGCTGGCATTGGTCAGCACCTCCTGGGTGTCCCAGAGTCAGCACACCCAGTGAAAAACTTCAGACCAAAACCAAACACCACCACCCCACCACCTCCATAAGCAACACACTCAAGGAATGAACTTAGTGAACACGAAAGCCCTGCTGAAAAAAAGTCCTGCTCTGTGGAGTGGGGCCTGGCACAAGTGATCCTCCACAGCGGTCTATGGTTGCAGTCTGTCCCCTGTCAGCTGACTGGTCTGGGGGTAAATCTCTCCCATTGACATGCCAACAGCAACCAAGGCTCAACTGCAACAGAAGGGTATACACAGCCACACAGGGGGCACACCTTGAGTAACCAGCTTGGGTGATTGAGGATGCTGTGCCACTGGACCCTATCGAGCATCTACTATATTGGTCACTCTATCAACCCCAAGGAGATGTATCAAGCCCCAGAGACATAGAAACAAACACAGGGAGGCTGCCAAAATGAAGAGACAAAGAAACATGTCCCAAATGAAAGAAAAGACCAAAACTTCAGAAAAATAATGAAGCAAAATGAAGAAAAACAATCTACTAGATGTTGAGTTCAAAACAATAGTGAAAAGGATGCTCTGAACTTAGAACCTCAACAGCACAAACAAGACCAGTCAGAAATGAAGGATATACGAACTGAAATGAAGAATAATTTAAAGGTAATCTACTGTAGGACAGATAAAGCTGAGAATCAAATTGGTGGTAAGGAATACAAGAAAGCAAAAAAAACACTCAAACAGAACAGCAAAAATGAGCAAAGAATCCAAAAAAATGAGGAAATTGTGGGACTCAGGCACAACTTGAAGAGTACAAATGTTTGCATCATTGGGTTGCTGGAAGGAGATGAGAGAGCAAGTAAATTGAAAGCCTATTAAAAAAATTGACAAAAAAGTTTCTTCACTTGGTGAAGGAAATAGACACACAAGTACATGAAGCACAGAAAATCCTAAGATAAATCCAAAAAGACCCATACCAAGATACATCATAATTAAAATGCAAAAGGTTAAAGACAAAGAGAGAATCTTAAAAGCAGCAAGAGAAAAGCAGTTCTTTACCCACAAGGGAGCTCCCATAAGACTGTCAGCCAATTTCCCAACAGAAACTTCACAAGTCAGACAGAATTGGCAAGAAATATTCAAAGAAATGAAAATAAGGACCTACAACCAAGACACATCATAATTAATATGCAAAAGGTTAAAGACAAAGAGAGAATCTTAAAAGCGGCAAGAGAAAAGCAGTTAGTTACCTACAAGGGAGCTCCCATAAGACTGTCAGCCAATTTCCCAACAGAAACTTCACAAGTCAGAAAGAACTAAAAAGTAATATTCAAAGAAATGAAAATAAGGACTACAACCAAGATTATTCTACCCAGCAAAGCTACACTTAGAATTAAAGGGCAGATAAAGAGCTTCCTAGACAAGAAAAGGCTAAAGGAATTCATCACCACCAAATCAGTATTTTATGATATGTTGGAGGGTTTCTTTAAGAAGTAGAAAAAGAAGAAAGAGAAGTAGGAGAAGAGAAAAAGTATAAACAATAAAATATTAATATATACATAACAACAATTGAATCTATAAAACAAAATAAGTGAACAAACAGAACAGAAAAATAAATTAAGTATAACACTTTCATGTCTGATTTCATGAACCACAATATATGACATGAAAGAAAGAAAGGGAATATACAATTTGGAATTCCTTTAGAATTGGCTTCTAGACATCTGTCTTCATTGTCATAGGGCTCCAGAGATATTTTATATAAATAACACATAATTTGAAAAACAGTAGGAAGTTTCATCATAGGCAGCCAGCAGTCATTTCAATCAGCTAGAATTTCAAAAATTGATATTTCAAGCTCTTGTTCTGTTGAAAAATCCCTGTAAGACTTCAACATGATTTTTTTTCTTTACAAAAACAGTTTTCATTACAGAACTTCATCCCATCATTTAGTTCTAACAAAACTATTTGCAAAAGTACTAGATTTATATATTAATATATACTCTATATGTTATTACCATAAAAATGTGAAATATTTTTCTAACACTTTTAAAGTGTTAAGGCAATGAACATATGAAAACTGTAAACTTACCACACCTGTGAATTTACATTATTGCTACTTTTTCACTTATCAAAATAAGAAACATTGCCTCTCTTACATGTAATATCAAATACGTATTTTGCTTATAGTCAGGATTAGATTCTTGCACAGATGCTTGATGCATTATGACATTTAAAACTTTGTTATTATATAGCTAATCTTTGTAGCTATATAAATTTCATTGTTCATATTCATAATTATACTCACTGGTAAAAAATATATATTAAAGCCCTCTAGTGGCCAAAATTGTATATAGTTCTATTGCATTTTATCAATTTCCAATTTCTCTTTTTATGATTATTTTTAAAAAAATAATTACTATATTTGCTACATTGTTAATATAAATTCCAGTTATTAAAAAAAATTTTCTCTTTTCCTGAGGTCTAATGTAATAAAAGAGTGGAACAATTATGCTGTTTAAGTTAATATCACTTTTTAAAAATATGTCATATAATATTAAATTATGAGATAGTGTAAACAAAATGTTTTGAAATTTCAAAATTTAAATGTGCAAAATTATGTGTATCGATTTTAGAACATATAATTTTCTTGTGTGTAAACCAATAATTAGAAAATGATAGTTATTCTGGGTAATTTGTAATATTTAGCCATTCACACATTTTTTTTCAGAAGGCTAGTGCTAAACATTTACATAGAACTATATGATAGATGTTTATAAAGTTACATGGTAATTTCAAATATACCACAAAGTAGAGTTGTTAAATATAATGAGAGAAAAGTATACGGATGCATTGAAATAAAGAAAGGAAATGTGAACAGTAGAGGACATGAACACAAACAGAGGCCCTCATCTTGCCCTTTTTAAAAGATTTCAAGAAAATCCAGAACAAATGACTTTTATATGAAATTTGTAGATTTTTTTTCAAACAATGATACAATTAAAATAAAAAAGATCGTGTAAGTCAAGCCAAATCTTTATGCAGACATAAAGCTCACACATCACCATTGGAGACCCCTGGCTTAACAGATACAATGTCATTATATGAATATACCAAAATGCTAGTTACTTGTTGCATAGTTGAAAAAAAATATTTGGGTACTGATGGATGGATCAGTTAGAGCGTCATCCCCATATACCAAGGTTGCAGTTCAGTCCCCAGTCAGGACACAGCAGAGATAGGATTTTAACTCGACTTGGTACAAATCCTTAAACTATCGTTCATGCCTCAGAATGATAGCAGTGAAGTAATAAAAGTCCTCATATTTTCACTAGTAATGCCAACTCTAAAAAAAAAAAAAAAAAGATATGGTCTGTGAATGTGCAGGACTTCCAAAGAGAGGAAGACGAGTGATGCATGCAGCTGTGCTGGGCCACACGGACCTGTAGGAATAGCACAACACAGAAAGACATTTCCCCATAAGCCCGTGAATCCCCTGAATGCAGCAATAGACTTAACTGGAACACAATATTAACCTGTTCTACAAAGAAAGAGCACCACAATTCCCCTCCATCCAGGCCCCTTCCCCATTTACCCCAGGCCTGTGAGCTGTAGGACTGTGGCTAGAACATGAAATAAGCTTGCCTTCACATTCCAGCTTGCCTGGGAACATGAGCCAGACTAAGACATAATAGGAACAATGTAAGGAAAAGTCACTCACAGTGCTCGGGGCCCACGGGTAGTTCTAAGCAGAGCTGTCCAAGTTAAGCAAGATGAAAAAAAAATTGGTACAATCACTCTATAAACAGTATTGTGACAAAGGGGAAGAAGAAAAGGAACACAATGCAAAAGACAGGTAAACAACTCAGTTTGGAAGAACTGGAAGAAAAGCTGCCCTGAGTGCTTTTTGCTGTAGAAGAAATACTTAATGAAACATACATACCAGATATAGAATAGAATAGAAGAGGAATTGAAGAGCCAGAGAAACAAACTGAGTTCTAAAATACAATCATTACTAAACTGATAAAATTAAATGAAAACAGGAAGGTAGGAACAGACACAATTGAAACTGAATTACTGATATAGATTGAAGGCCTGACATAATAATCACTGCGACTGCAAAAGGAAAAGAAACCCAGAAGTTTCAGTTAGGCACGCCCATGACATTTTCAGAGTCTGGGGTAAGAGTGAAAAACCATATGATGAAATATTAAATAACGGTAATATCAAGCTAATAAATGATTTTAAATATCTATTTTTCTATCTTTTACATTAAAAAATAAATAAAATATGGGCCCTGGCTGGTTGGCTCAGTGGTAGAGCATCGGCCTGGCGTGCAGGAGTCCCGGGTTCGATTCCCACCCAGGGCACACAGGAGAGGCGCCCATCTGCTTCTCCACCCCTCCCCCTCTCCTTCCTCTCTGTCTCTCTCTTCCTCTCCCGCAGCCAAGGCTCCATTGGCCCAGGCGCTGAGGATGGCTCCATGGCCTCTGCCTCAGGCGCTAGAATGGCTCTGGTCACAACAGAGCAATGCCCCAGAGGGGCAGAGCATCGCCCCCTAGTGGGCATGCCAGGTGGATCTCGGTGGGGCACATGCAGAAGTCTGACTGCCTCCCCGTTTCCAACTTTAGAAAAATTAAAAACAACAAAAAAAAATAATAAAAATAAATAAATAAATAAATAAAATATGTCAAAAATACCTGAAAGGCCAGGCTTAAATACAGAATTTCTGGATAGCTCAGCATTCCACATCTGAGCCTGCTGGTTACACACTCCAGGCCCCACCCCCTGACCGTGGCCCACCCTCCCACTTTTCCTACACGTATGTAGATAGCCCAGCACAGATTTCCAGGCTCTGTGGATAGTCTCTACAGTCAACATTTGACTAAGCCCTGGGTCTAAATGTAATTCTATCAGTGGTTTGGTCTATCCTCAGAAACAAAGATCACGACCAGAAGCTACTACTATAAGTCCTTGAAATGGGTTTGAAGCCGATGTTTGGGGAATTCCAGAATCTAGGGTATCGTACTATGATCTAGATGGGAAATGCTGACTCCTGCTGATGTGGCTGCTTCCTCCAACTTAATGGTTAGTGAATGAAGGCCGGCTGGAGTGCTCTAAAGCAGTGGTTTTCAACCACCGCTATGCAAAGGAATTAACCACCCTGATGTTGTATGAAGATGAGAGAATCTTTCATGGAATGGTGTGAAATTTTTGGCAGACTGGCAGCTGAGAAACACTAAAGCACAGGGTCTGAGGGTCTCTCATGTTTAGGTCTAAAGGCAGTATTGATTGCAGACATTAAAGAGGAAATACATAATAGATATGAAGGAAATACCATGTTGATATACATGATAGGAAATATTGGTTTTCCTAGTAAATAGATTTCATGAGTATACAACAGAAAAAAATGTACTTAAAAGGCCAATTCTCTGAAAGAAGGAAACTACTGAATTTGGCTGTTTAAACTTCATAATATACTCAAGTAAATTCATTGGTGAATAGTTGCCAGAAATATCTAGCATTTCTAGGATAAGCTTCTAATCAGACGGAGCAAGTGAAGTTCAAAAGAGAAACATCAGGCTGGTATTAGACCTTCCCAGAGCAATATCAAAGACAAAGCAGGAACTGTGATGTGTATAAGTTCTGAGGGAAAAAGTGACCCAAGATTGTCATTTCCAGCCAAGTTTCTGCACAAGTATAAGACAATAGACTTAATCTTAAATGTAACATACCCCAAATAGATAGGAAACACCAAAATTTACTAACCCAAAATATGACTGGAAAAGCTGTAATGAAAAAAAAAATTAATCAATATTCAATGTCCAGGTGTGTATATTCCAAAGAAGAAAAAATATACCAGAGCATTTAAAAAATTACAATTCAAGCATAAAGACAATGTACAGAAATGTTCAAGGACCTAAGAACGCACAAACTACAGAATCTCTTGACTACTTCTTTAAAAACAAGCACACACATGCCTGACCAGGAGGTGGCGAAGTGGATAGAGCATCGGACTGGGACACGGAGGACCTAGGTTTGAAATCCTGAGGTCGCCGGCTTGAGCACAGGACACCAGCTTGAGCGTGGGGTCGTTGGCTTGCGCATGGGATCATTGACATGACCCCATGGTTGCTGGCTTGAAGCCCAAGGTCACTGGCTTGAAGCCCAAGGTTGCTGACTTGAGTAAGGGGTCATTCGCTCTGCTGTAGCCCCTGGGTCAAGGCACATATGAGAAAGCAATCAATGAACAACTAAGGAGCTGCAACAAAGAATTGATGCTTCTCATCTCTCTCCCTTCCTGTTTGTTCCTATCTTCCTTCTCTCTGACTCTCTCTCTATCTCAATCAGAAAAAAAAACAACAAAAAACACAAGCACACACACATTAAAGAAAAGCAAGAATAAAAGTATTTTACAATATACTTGGCAGGAAAGGGTCATATCAAATATAGAAAATAATTTCAAATCCATTTTTTGCCTTTTATATATAACCCTTAAACAATAAAAGCATATTTAAAATGAATTCCTAAATTATTCCTTGTTTGCAAATTCTAAAGATACATGCTGATTTCATATTGTCATAAGTACGTATAAAGTAAAATTTCAAAAGCACACACAGGAAGGATCAGTAGCAACTTCAAGGAGGAGGAGACTGGGTTGGGAATAAGAGACGTGTTTTGCTGTATGTGTCTGTTTAAATAGGAAAAGAAAAGTTGCTAGACAAACAAGATTATCTGTTAAATGTCAATCATTGGTCCTATGTGCCCATTATATAATTTTCTGTACTTTTTTATATGCTTAAAAACATTCAGACATAGAAGGGTTTTTTTTTTAAGTGCCAAGCCTAAAGAATGTATTAGCTTGCTTTAGTGTGTAAAAGTTTTGAACATTTTAATCGTATAGTATGTGAAGTTATCAAAAAGCTGATCCTCTGTTAAGAGACAAGCAGAAAGAGCACTGTGGCAAGCTTCCTTTGTGATGCTGTCTGTGAGTGTAAAAAATTAGTAACAAAATGTTGCCATTAATATATCACTTAAAATGTGTTGATTAACAGCAATAATTGTCAGTAATATGAGTTCAAGTTTAAAAGTAACTGCAAGAAGATAGAAAGTTGATAAATTTTATGTAAAATGTTTATTTTGGCTAACATGACAAATGTATTTATATTGTCCTCATGCCAACTTCATAATTTAGGATGAGTTATCAATGAAACTCTCATAGTTTACCTAGACTCCACCCTCAAGATTGCTAAGTAAGCATTCTAAGACATGAGTAGAGGAACTTGACTTGAAAATACGTGTAGAACATATGTGTAGTAAAAAGTGCTGTTGGTCTGAACTGAAGGACATGCTACTATCTGGTCCAGTAGGCTGAAGGTGAAGGGGACTTAACTATAAAATGTCATCTCTTTAACACCAAATAATCTGGCTCAGGAGTCCTTTCTCAAACCTTTGGGAGTTAAACTGTGCTTTCCTCAGATCTCACTGTGTCTCTTTTTGACCCAAATGCCAAGGAATAGAACAGGGGTCCCCAAACTACGGCCCATGGGCCGCATGCGGCCCCCTGAGGCCATTTATCCGGCCCCCACCGCACTTCCGGAAGGGGCACCTCTTTCATTGGTGGTCAGTGAGAGGAGCATAGTTCCCATTGAAATACTGGTCAGTTTGTTGATTTAAATTTACTTGTTCTTTATTTTAAATATTGTATTTGTTCCCGTTTTGTTTTTTTACTTTAAAATAAGATATGTGCAGTGTGCATAGGGATTTGTTCATAGATTTTTTTTATAGTCCGGCCCTCCAACGGTCTGAGGGACAGTGAACTGGCCCCCTGTGTAAAAAGTTGGGGACCCCTGGAATAGAACAACATGAAAATTCGCCAGACTAGAACAGTGATTTTCAACCTTTTTTTTTTCATGGCACAAACACACACTAGTTACTAAGGTCAGTGCCCCTGACTAAATACAACCATTTTCATCTCATGGCACAAATAAATTAGTTACTAAGGAAGAAGAGGTCAGGGCCCTTTTTTCTTTAGTAATTAGTTTATGATTGTGTGAGAAACAAAGGTTGAAAATCACTGGCCTAGAAGATGCCAGAAAAAACTCTGATGAAAGGATTAGAACAATATTTGTGGGCAGCTCTAGACATTCTGGAGAAAAAAAAATACATTACTGGAGCATTTTAAAAATTATCCTTAACTATAGCAACAACTGACAGAAATTTTCAAGATCTAAGAAAACACAGACTACAAGATCTCTTGAACACTGTAGCCAAAAATAATAAAATAAATAAAATAAATATGGTCACTGACAAACTCTAATGGATAGGTTCCAGAATCAAATGTGGTTACTTTTGAAGTTTCATGTTTTGGGTACAGTTTTTATGATAATCATATGTGTCCTATTACCTCAGTTCTTGAAAAGTAAACTAAATTTTGAGTCCCTAAAGGAGCTACTCCCTCTCCAGAGAAAGAGAAAGAGAAAGAGAGAGAGAGAGAAAGGAGAGAGAGAGAGAGAGAGAATGAGAGCAAATGAGCTCATGTACCTGATTCCAATCAGGAAGAGTATAATAAGAAATTGTCAAGAACAACAGTTTCTTGAAAATTTTAGATAAACAGGAGCAAAAAATTTGATTTTAGACTCTATGTCTGAATGAGAACTTCAAAGAAGATAAAATATTAAAGCAGGCCCTGGCCGGTTGGCTCAGCGGTAGAGCGTTGGCCTGGCGTGCGGGGGACCTGGGTTCGATTTCCGGCCAGGGCACATAGGAGAAGCGCCCATTTGCTTCTCCACCCCCACCCCCTCCCTCCTCTCTGTCTCTCTCTTCCCCTCCCGCAGCCAAGGCTCCATTGGAGCAAAGATGGCCCGGGCGCTGGGGATGGCTCCTTGGCCTCTGCCCCAGGCGCTAGAGTGGCTCTGGTCAGAGCGACGCCCCGGAGGGGCAGAGCATCGCCCCCTGGTGGGCACAGCGTCACCCCTGGTGGGCATGCCAGGTGGATCCCGGTCAGGCGCATGCGGGAGTCTGTCTGTCTGTCTCTCCCCGTTTCCAGCTTCAGAAAAATACAAAAAATAAAAAATAAATCAAATCATTTTTGTCCTCAAATAATTAGAAAATCGGGGCAGATTTATAAACAAATGTGGGGCACCTTACTATTGGCATTTTGTTATTGGAATCCTTATGCATTTTACATTTATATATTGGAGTTCTATATGCTTATGTATTATTGGAATATTTTATTTTTATCTGTTAACCATATTACAAAGCTTCTGCGTGGTTGGGGATATTGGGGATGAGAAAGAAACTAGCAAATAAATTTTCAGAATTGAACAAAAAGTCTTTGGAACTGATTTAATTACTGTACTATTCTGAACAATTTCAGCTCTTTCTGGGGACAGTGGAATGCTGGACATCGGTATTTCTTCTTTGTCTCATCTTCTCCCTACTGCTCTCTGGGCACACACAGATTGTGGGCTCCATGAAGAACAAGACTTCAGAGCACATCTTTGACCACCCAGAGGACACTGCTACTGTGGCAGGCAGTCAGACAGACATGAGCAGAGCAAGAACTATAGGCCAGGCATACAAGGTCACCAGGGCAGAAAGTCCCAGGTGCCTAGCAATGGGCAAAACTGGGAAACCAAAGATCTTGTCCCCCGGGTAACCTTCCCTCCACTAGCATATTGCTGGTCATACGGTTTAGACCCTCTGATTTCATATCGCTGGTCATGTGGTTCGGACCCTCTCTGACCTTTCCTCCCCTGGCATGTTGCTAGTCATGTGGATCAGACCCCTTTAGAGGCAGAATGAACAAGGGGCTGGAGAACAGCCCTTAAGCATGAAGCTCCCAGGATAATAAAGTTCTGACCCATATCAAATACATCTAGGCCTCAGTTGTGCTTTGGCTCCAGGCACAAAAAAGCAGTAAAATCAGAGAAGTGATGTCACGACCTCAGGACCAGCTATATTGACTAATGACCCCTGTCCCAGCACCGTCTAATCAGTCTAATCAGTGGAGACCACAACCCTAAGGACACACCTGGGAAGCTGGTACATCTCCTGAGATCCACCCAGGGGACCTCCCCTAAGCTTTCCACTTTTCTAAGCCCTTAGGATGAAGGACCCAGCGTGCTCTTGCTGAGCCTTTCTCTCCACTTCCTCCCAGGGTGAACTTTCCTCGTCTCTCTCTTTCTCCTAAACTCTAAGGGACCCCAGGCGACTTGCAACCAGGGGAGCAGTGGGTGGTGGCAGCTTGTCCCAGGCTAACCCCTGACCTGTCTCCAAAGTCTCCTTTTCTCTCCCCACTCAGTCCCTTCTGAATGTATCCCTGTTCAACCAATAAATTCTTCCTTTACTTGCTGCACTTTGTCTCTGAATTCTTTCCATTAAGAAGACAAGAATTGAGGTCTCATCATTCCACTAGTAACAGTACAACAGCTGCAAAAATACCCAAATCCTATGAACCTAAATGTGGCTGAAGTTAATACACTGGACAGACATGTATAACACCAGAAAACTACACAGCCATGATCTTCTCAATGCAGTATGAGGAGTGCCTTCCAGCGTAATATCATGCAATGTGGTAGGGGGGAAAATGTACAAGAAATTTTTATAGTTGACTCTGTATATAGAACAATAAAATTTAAATCACTAATATTTTATTATCTGATATGGGTCCATTAGATAGAGCTTTCTGGCAAGAAAAGATAACTGATAACTAGTATATCTAGTGGGTATCAAAGAAACAGTGATTTGTATTGACATAGTAGCCTCATAAAGGTAGGAAGAGAACTGTCCTAATGAAATACAAATTTCCTCCCCATAGGGAACATTCATACCCCTTAATAGTTAATTGTTAAGTACTATGGACAGAAGAACAAAAAGCAAAGGTTTAGGGGCAATGAATGGGGGAACCTTAAGGCCCCTAATGTTTTTTTTTCCTGTGAAGACATAGTTCTTCATACCCTCAGTTCTTCTGTTTCTGGGAACTTGAAATATGTAGGAGAAAAAGCTCTTCCTTTTCCCTTCCAAGCTATATGCAAAGTCCGTATTTGTTTAGCTCTTGGTACAGGAGAGCATCTCCCTGCCTCCACTGGGGAGGAGGTGCTCAGGGGGTAACCCTGGAATTCAGTGCTTGGACTGATTCATCCATTCAGACAGTGGTACAATGTTAATTGTTTAACAGCTGGCTCTCTAGGAGAGAAAATGTTTCCAAAATATGTCATTTACCAATTTCCATGCTGTAAACACTTCCACCAGGGCTGAGAGTAAGCTCCCAACATGATGTCATTGAAAATGGAGTTGGGAAGGTGTGTGAACAACCTCACAGTCCCTATAAAGCTGACTCAAGTGTAATACTGTACCTTCCTGTCTTCCTTCAAGCTGCCTTTCATCAGTAACTTAGGTGGTATGTTAGCTCCAATCTGCTTACCGTGAAGTTTAATTTCTCAATTGGTTTAAAACCTGAGTTGCCAAGAGGAGTACTAATCATTTGTCTCCCTCAAATAATAAAATATATAGAGGTTTAATATATGGACCCTTTCTAATTTACCCTTAGAGCCCTGTGAGCAACGTAGTAACTGAACCCAACTAAACACTTAGCAAATGAAAATGAATATATATATAAATTTGATTTTTGATTGTGTAGGACATTTTCATATATATAATAATATAATGTGCAACACGCATTCAAATAATTGAGGCTCTTTTGTTAAGAATCATTTGGCTGACATTTCCCATTCTAAAGCCCCTGGGAATAAAAATATTAAGTCCTTTTATTATTATTGCCAAATATTTCTGTTATAAACATTGGGATATGTTTTCTTCACAGACATGATAAATGTAGATGAAATGAAATAGATTTCCAAATAGTTAATACTGCAACATTAAGTAAAAAATTATATATGGCATATGTACAATATAAATCAAGAGTGACTATTTATATTGGTTACAGTAGACAAATTATATATGTGGCTATTATAAAAAGTTGATAATAAGCTACTTTGGCAAGGTGTATATAAACATATCACTTAAATATGTTTCTTTTATTGCTTATTTGTAATCATAGTTGCTTAATGAATTTTTAGATATTGACATTTATACTCACAATTATTTTTTCCTGTTATGGTATGTTTGATAAGTACCTAACTTTTTCTTCAGTCATTATGACCATTAGAAAGTCATCTTACTTTCTTTGTAGCTTAATATGATGAGTGAAATATTATGGAAAGAAAAATTCAACTTTTTTTTCATATAATAGTTCCACCCTTCACCCTTACAAAATTAAAAAAAAAAAGTGCTTTAAAAAGTGAACAGAAAACGGAGCCCAAACCCACAAATATATTTCTTTAAATTAATTACATAATTTAACTTGTCTGACTGGTTGACTTCTTCCTCCATGATGTCCAGTGCTAGTATAATTGCAGATTTTTAGTCAGCAGAAATTAAAGTACAATAAAGCTCTGTCATAATGTATCAAGTAGGGTCCAAGAGATTAATCTGTGGAAAAAGTGGTAATAATATTTTAAGGATAATGAACTAAACTAGACAAGTGTAACCAGCTAGCTGGTTTGGAAGTCTATGAGTCTGACTGTGTTATCCAAGTCAATCAAGTCCCAACTAAAATTTAGCTCCACCTGGTGGCAGCTTTCTACAATGTCTTAAATACAGAAGGGGAAAAGCCTGAGTCCCGAGACTAACTGGGATTTCCTAGATAATGACGGTACTGTAATTTGGAAATTTCCCGGTTAGTTGGCACCTGTCTGATCACCTCTCTCTATCCAGGAAGTTAGAAAGAATGACTACCAAACATATGAAGACTTTCCTCAACTTGCCTGGCTCCCCATGAGGGGCCTCACACATCCCTCCATATCCAGCCTCTTGATTTGAGCACTTTCTTTAAAAGTGCAGGTTAGGTTGAGGATGAAAACCAATCTTCCAAATTCACTAGCATCCAGATTGCATTAGCAAGGGGCATGTTTTTGTTGTATTATGTTTGATACTATGGCATTCTAATGGACAACTCCATACATCACATCCCGGAGTTTGTAGATTATAAATTAAATAGATAAATATTAGGGGGGGAAAATGAAGCATCATACTGTATCCTCAAATACTACTAAACTACTATGTCTCCTCCTTCCTATCCTTTTTATAAAAGCTTCTATATATGTCTGTACTAAATAGATCTACCTCCTCCCATAATTTTTACACACTAAATTACGAAGTATCATAAAATCTGTTTTTTGAAAAAATCAATTATTGACTTGAAGAAAACCCATCCATTGAACTTCCTGTCAACCTGATAAATTTCCATCCCTTTGATTATTTGTACAAGTAAATTTTATAGACTTAATGTGAATAAGCTAATATATACACTCACAGAAACTGAGCATTTATGTTATTAAGTATGACTTTATTGAGCAGTCATTATTACCACAGGCCAGAGTTAACATAAACAATAAATAAGCAAAGTTATGAGGGAAGGCTGGTACATCAATGAAAATTAAAGCGAAATATGAACAATGAGAAGCATAGTCCTTTTGCCTTGTGAAGTTTCTGAAATTTTCTGTTTCTCTGCCAACTTCTTGTCTACACTCAGACTCCACTGATGGCTCATACATCTTGTTTTTTTTTATCCCAACATTTTTCTTTCTTTTACTGGCATTGGATCTGCAACACCTGTGCCCTCATCATCTTCATTGTCAAAGCTCAAAAAGGGAATGGAAAAGTTCACAAATAAAGACAGAAATATAACCCATGAATATAAATATTGCTCAACTTTATTTAAACCTTTTTCAATGAGAGTAATACAAAAGTGAGAACATTTATAATATAGGCTTGGCAACCATGTAACCCAAAGGGGGCATTTTATTTTGAGACTTTGGTAGCCAGTGTTTTAAAAGGAATATAAATAGGTTGCTTGGTCTCAGTACAAGTAGCTTAACTCCTTATGCACAGGCTGCTCAATGCATTTATTTATGTTACCCACCTGGGGCAGTAGGAAGTCTTTGTGTAGGAACATATGGTATAAAAATTTTGGTGGGTAATTTTAAATTCATCAAAATGAAAAATAAACATACCATTTGGCCCTCAGTTCTACCACTAGGATTTCACCCTATCTGTGTATATATGTATGTATTTAAATATCTAAGGTTCACACATGTTCACTAAAGTACCATTGGATATATATGTATGTGCATGTAAATATATTTATACTCTCATTATCTACATGAGAATGCTAATTTAAGTATCTTTTGTTTAAACACTGTAAGAATAAAAGAATAAGAAAAAAAACAAATTCTCACAAACTGAAAAAGAAGTACAAAACAAAATGTTCATCAACATCAACAGAGCATGGATGGATACACAGTGCAGCTCTTGAATAAACTCAGATGGAAAGGTCGGCATGTACCGATATGATGACACAGGGAGATTAAGATATTGTAGTTTTAAGCAGTGGCAAAAATACAGAACAGTGTACACACTGGGATAAAGGTTATTATGAAAATCCTTTATGAAGATTCTAAGTTGGAGACTAATATATCATTTTTCCAAAATTCTAACACAGTAAGTTTCACCTCCACCTTGAAAGACGCTCACTAGTTTATTAAGCACTAGATCAGGTAATTAGCTTGCATTTAAAGTCATGTTGTATACGTAAAATGAAAATAATAATGCAAATGTGCACATCTATAATAATAAAATCACACTCAATTTAAAGTGTTGCTTGTATTATAAAATATTGGGGAGAGCAGGTGTTACTGAGACTAGCTTTAGAGACAGAATATTTATGTCCCATTTTTGAGCATATGGCTAATGAATAGATTGCATATTTAAACCTAGGTCCCAATATTCCTTGTTATGCTGCATTTGTGTACACAACTAAATGTCTAAGTCAAACAACTATGTTGTAAATCTTGAAAATAATTTATTTTTCAAAAAAAATAAGGGTGTGTGTGTGTGTGTGTGTGAACCTTCCTAAAATTTTTTCATAGTAAACTTGATCCTATTAGATGCACTGTTCCATATTTTTTCTGTTGCTTAAAAACATAGCTTCTTGTGGGCTCTGGTCAGGCAGCTCAGTTGGTTAGAGCGTTATCTGATATACCAAGGTGAAGGGTTCGATCCCCTGTCAGTGCACATGCAACAATCAACCACTGAATGCATAAATAAGTGGAACAACAAATTGATGGTTTTTTTCTCTCTCTGTCTCTGTTCCTCTCTCTCTAAAATCAATAAATAAACATACAGCTTCTTGATTTTTCTATGTCAATCATGCAGTACATGCAGACTTCTCCACATCAACTTTTTAAGAGAATGCTCTGTATATAAAACCTTCCATAAAATGGTAGGATAAACTATATGACTGATAATGTTTTAGGATTTTGGAATATAAAATAAATATACTTGGAATGTAAAGAAATACATACTTTTTGGTATGTCTTTTTGTATTTAAATTTTTACCATGTGTATGTGCCTATATAAAAAAATATCACAATATACATTCTTAAAGAAACAAAGGAAATATATAAATAGGACCAATAGGCTCTAGATTTAGGAAGGGGTATTAAGAACATTGATTGCCATTTCTTTGACCTAGGTTTAGGGTGAATATACTTCTATAAATAATTACAAATCAAATGTACTACTCTACAGATAAAAAAATCAACATCAGCATAGTCCTTTAATGTCACCAAGTCAGGATGTTCTCTCTCCAGACTTATAAACAGAGCCATATCATGTTACAATTTTCACATGTAGGTGCTTCTCATGGTTGCCTAACTGCTCAGACCACCTTTAATCTCACCTTACTTTATCCTTTATGTCACAGCCAGGGGACCTTCCTAAGGTAAAAAAAGTCCTTAGCTTGAACCTCTTCAGGGACCATCCCCAGTGTCTAGATAAATTCTAAACATTTATGCAAGATTGTGAATTGTCCCTTACAAATTCTCCTTCCTCCATCAGCAAAAGAACACATGAAAGTTTACTGGACACATGATTATCCTCTCTTCAACGCCTACATTTTCTAGGCTCCTGTGCACCTAGTGGATGTGACATATAATGTAGTCCAAGACAATGGAAGGTAGTACATACCCTTAACGGGACGAGTTTTGTGAGCTGCTGCACTTTTCTTTCTGCTGGTTGGAACGTTAACCCTGTGGCTGGACCAGAACATGGAAGATGCACACTGAACATACATTATACTTCCTCCTTTATATGAGAAAAAAATGAAGACTTCTAACTCATTTAAACTCCTGGTCTTTTAAGAGCCAGTCCATCAGTTAAACCTAATCCAAATGAAAATACCCTCCGTGATCTGGTCTCTGCTTAATTTTCTAACTTTATCTTTTATCACTCCTACAGTTGCACTGTGCACCGCAACTATAAGCACTTCCCAGAGCATGTCCTTTCTTACTTCTACACAGCAAGAGAGACTGGTCTCCATGTCTGAAATGGTCTACTCCCACCTCTATTCAACCTCTGTTCCTTTACATGGAAACTAGACAATGGACTCTTTAGGAGAAGACAAAATTAGACATAATATATTATTTGACCCATAACTGTTGCTCCAGAAAAGTTCAGAAAAATTCTAAAGCTAAAATAAAGTCTTAACCTATCTCCCACCCCTACTAGTCTAGGAGGGGAAAACCAGGGAGAAAGAATTTAGAAGAAATATAATGGAGAGAAAAGGTAAATCTCAAATACAATTATAAATATCTTCAGAGGTAGAGAGAAAATACTGCATCCACTAAAAAGAAATATCGTTCTATAAAATATGTAATAAAAATAAAACAGGGCTCTCATATATTAAACATTTTATTACCATACTTAAAACTCCAGTAAAAGGGTTGGGAGATAAAATTCCAAAAAGTTTAACAAAATGACTGAAATGGAAAATAGAAAAGGAAAAGATAAAACACTGTAAGATCAACTGGGAATATCCTAAAATCAACTTCTAGGTATTAACAGGAAGATAAAAGAAAGGAATGAGTAGGGAGAATTATCAAACATACTATGAGAACACATTCAAAACAGTAAATATATATAGCATATACACAGTATATGCTTACTGAAGTATGCATATATTCAATCTTTATATCACTTTTACCAATCATAATTTCTGATCACATACAACCTGTCAGAACATATGCTAGGCACTGGAGAGAGAAAAAATAAAATAATGTTTTTGCTCTCCCTGATCTCATTCTTTTGAAGAGGAGAGACATTTAAAAATTATAATTACAATATAATGACCAAGTACGTATAACAATAAGTTTATAAGAGCTCTGTAGGAAAGTGCAGGAGGGATGCTTGACCCATCCTAGAGTCAGTTCGGAATTTCCCAGCATAATAATTACGTGTTACATTTATGATTTAATACTGTACCTTTCCTTATGTTTTATTTTCTTTTAAATCATTTCCCATAAAATTCACTTTACTGTTTAGTGCTAAAAAAATCTATAATCTATGTAGTCCAAATGTCACTTAACAAAATCAAATAATCCCACTGATTTTTAAAAAAATTTATTGAAGTATTAACATATGTACAGACAAATACAAAAATCCTGAGTCCAGCTCAATGGGCTCTCTCCAGGTGAACGTACGTACCCATGGGGACCAACATATAGTTAAGGAATCTGAATATAATCAGCATCCCAAAGATCCTTTGTGCCCCATCTGGTCCATTCTCTCGCCCAAGTGAAATCACTTTCCTGATTTACAACAGCATGAAATAGTTTTGTTTATCCTTGAACTTCATAAATATAGAATCTTATCCCATATGCACTCTTGTGTCTAGCTTCTTTGGCTAAATATGAGGATGTAAGTTATTTCCCCATTGTTAAATACAGAGTTTTATTTTAAATTACTTTTTAAAGAATTTTTGATTTGTTGAACTTTTATAAAAATAGTACAGAGAATGACCATATATACCTCACACTCAGTTTTACCTGTTGTTAGAATCTTAAATTTGTACGGCACATTAGTTACAATTAATGGACCATTACTATTGATTAAAGCTTGTATTTTCTTGAGATTTCCAGAGTCTTCTCTACTCTCTTTTTTCTGTTCTACAGTCCCATTTAAGACACCACATTACATTTAAGCATCGTGTTTCCTGAGGTTTTCCTGGTTGTTACAATATCTCAGATTTTTCTTGTTTCTCATAGCTTTGGCAGTTTTGAGGATTACTGGTCAGGTATTTTGTAAAATGTCAACTAAGCGGGATCTGGTTGATGTTTTCCTCCTGGTTAGACTAAGGAAATGTATTTTGGGGAAGAAGGCAGTGGATGGAGGTGAAGTGCCATTGTTATCACGTCACATACAGGGTATTTACTCTCAGTATGACTTATCCCTGGTGATGTGAGGCTGAATCACTTGACTTCAGGTAGAGTTTGTCATGTTTCTCCACTGCAAAATTACCCCCTTTTTTTCTCCCTCTCCTATCCTACTCTTTAGAAGAAAATAATATATAGTAGAAAATAACAAGCTTATGACTTCAAACCCCATTATCTTAACTACTCTACTACACAGAAATCTATACAAAAGGACATTTATCACAGATCTAATTTATGATATCCATGTAGATATCCAGAAAAGGCAGACACTGTTGTAAACATGTTTTTTTCGCACAGAATCTTCTAAATTGACTCAAAACACAGAGTGGGCAAAAGTAGGTTTATAGTTATTTGTATGTAAAAATATATAATACAAGAAGAAACTGGGCTTTGTGTACTCACAATTGTAAGCCTACTTTCGTCCATGCTGTAGTACGTTAACTTAATCTTTGTATCAGTGTGCGTCTATAGAAATAGTCTTAGACTGGGTCTATACCAAGTCTCAAGAATTTCCTGTAAAATATTTTATTAATCTAACAACCCAGAAAATAACACAGTTTATTTTATTATATTTATTACATTATACAGCATAATTTTATATATATTGTAAATGATATAATCTACCCTCAATTTTAAACGCCACTCAATAATTGAAACTATGGTACTTCTCAAATGGCCAGAGGCTGGACTTACATCTCTTCACTTTATGCTTAAACCCAGTTTTCATCCTTATTTTTGAATTAAAGTAAAAATAAAATGCTGGATAACTCCTAACTTCTGTATAGTCAGTAGTACTAGAAATGTCAGTGATTGTCAGAAACAAATTCTGGCATCTTTATTCATCCCTGAGGCAATATGACTCTTGATCTTCACGCTAATTTTGAATCATGGGGGCATCCCTGTTATAAAACATAAATATGAATACTCAATTTAAATTGTCAGGAAATGTATTGAAATCTTCCCAGAAAAATTCACTATCAAGTTCCATTATTAAAACTGATATTCATACTAAGCTTCAAAAAAGTAGGCGAAAACTATATTGAGATGGAGCTAAAATGTTCTCCAAACAGTTTGTTTACTGCATGACTTAAATTAGGTCTTCTACAGGTAGTCCACACTGCCTTGAAAGAGCTATTTGCTAAGAAATTTTGGAATTTGTGAGCCTATTGTTAAACATAGTCATTATTAAAAATTAAATTACATAAACTTAAAATTAATCATATTAAAAACTAAATGTAATAAATATTCAAAACTCATCACTTCCTAATATTTTACAATTATGTATGTTCTTGAGGTCATTTGTAACTATTATGTATGGTAGAAATTCTACATATAGTGTGCTGCTTAATGCATCCCTGCCCAATTCCATATCCAGTGACATCAGGTTGGTAGCTTGAAATAAATCATGGTGGGAGCATTTATACCATGAATATAAGCAAATTCTACAGACCAGTGTTCTGCCCTCCCCTTCTTAGAGAGCTGGTTGTTAAACATTAATGAGCACAGCACTGGACAACCTCATATTTAACTCTCCTCCTTGCCTATTCTAACTCCTCTCCCCAAACAAAATTTTTAGTGTTGGTTCTTCTTTTCTTAAAAAAAAATTATTGGGATGACAGTGTTGGTTCATTTAAAAATACTTGTTTTGGGGAAACTTTCAACTTTGTACATAACACTGATTCATTTAAACATAACATAGATTTATATTCCTTTGATAGGAAAATAGAAAAACAATGTCACTCCAATCAACCATCTCTCAGGAAGAAAGCTTCTAAATAGATATAAAAATTCTGAAGCTTCTGTGTGAGTCTGACACACTCAGAATGTAGAGATATAAAGCTTGTATGCAAAAAATGCAAAGCAGAAGATGCTGGTGGGAGACAGAAATGCGTTTGACCCAAATTTTACCACTTGCTACACTAGGAAATTACTTAATCTAAGGTTGAAATCCTTGTTTATTAAAAAAAAAATTGGTAAAGCTCTATGTTATATTTTGAAGAGTAAAGTGAGATGAAAAGTGTTAAGTTACAATAGATGTTCAGTAAATATTAGCTGTTTTTTATAGTGCACACCTAGGTTCAGGTTTGGCAATGTATCCCCACTGCAAAAATACAAAACACCTAATAAGTACAAAGTAGTTCTGCATTTTCTAAACTCTCCCTGTAAAGTTACCTTGATTATTAGCATGACAAAGCTCAGAGAAGTTCTGCATATAAGAAACCTAAATAGGCCCTGGCCGGTTGGCTCAGTGGTAGAGCGTCGGCCTGGTGTGTAGAGGTCCCGGGTTCGATTCCCGGCCAGGGCACACAAGAGAAGCACCCATCTGCTTCTCCACCCCTCCCCCTCTCCTTCCTCTCTGTCTCTCTCTTCCCCTCCCGCAGCCGAGGCTCCATTGGAGCGAAGATGGCCCGGGCACTGGGGATGGCTCCTTGGCCTCTGCCCCAGGCGCTAGAGTGGCTCTGGTTGTGGCAGAGCGATGCCCCGGAGGGGCAGAGCATCGCCCCCTGGTGGGCGTGCCGGGTGGATCCCGGTCAGGCGCATGCGGGAGTCTGTCTCTCCCCGTTTCTAGCTTCAGAAAAATACAAAAAAAAAAAAAAAAAAGAAAAAAAAAAAAAGAAACCTAAATAAACATATTTAGCAGTGTTCCTAAAACTTCTTATACATTGCTTGATTTTCCAATTTCAGTGCATTGCTAACTCATTCCTTTCCAAAGTGCTGTGTCTACTAATGCAATAAGAACTCTCACTTCTATTTCTGTAATTACATTTTGACTAAATGTACATGTATTACAGTTTCATTTCTCTGATAGCCTCTAAATCAAGATCTCAAAATCTCTCCCGAACAAATAAACAAAATTATGTAATCTGGTAATTTTCTTATGTTAACTATAAATAGTAGTTGTTTGTAGAATCCTTTAGGAAATGTTGTTAAAGTGAGGCATGACACTTAGATACTTTCACAAAGGCCATAAACATATTCTATGCTATACAGAATTTAAAAGGTTTATATGCTTTTAAAGAGGGTTCAGAGGTCAGCCAAAAACAATTATAGATTTTTTTTAAAATTGTACTGATGAATAACTCTTTTAGAGACTGGAATTATTAAAGAAGTAACCAAAAGGGAGACATTATAATGGACTTCAATTAGTTAAGGCTTAGCATTCAAAGGAACTGATCAAATACAGTCAGTCTATCAAGCCACCGACCAAACATAAGTGATTAATCATATTGAAGTATAATGCACAGGAAAATTTACTGGCAGCAACTGATACTTATCATTCAAATATAAAGTGGCCTTGTTTATGAAATCTCTTCATTTTTAAACTCTTTTCAAAAACTTAGCCAATTTTATCTAGAATATTTTAATTGTCATCTATTTGAAAGTAAGAGGGATTACTAGACGCCATCATAAAGCTCTCTTCTAGCCTACAAATATATATCATTAAAATCCAAGACACACATTAGACAACAATTAAACTGTGGAGCGCAACTTGTCAACGTAGTAAATATATATTTCCTTAAAATTATCATCCTCTACATGTTCTGTCATGATCTTAATATAATCCATTCCTAACCTTAAATTCCTTTTGAAGTTCTTATAATCATTTATAATTCACTTTAGTATTTAAGAAATCACTTAATATAAATTTTATTACTGTTATTGTCATTCTATAAAATTTTCAGTATGGAACATCTCTTACATGGCAGCCTCAGGTGTCTAGAACTGTATCCACCTATAAGAATCATTGCCTTTTCTCACCACATGTTATATCTGCAACCCACTTTCCCTGAAAACAAAGCCAAACAACATGCAATGCCTGCTTCTTATACCTACAATTCTATTGTCATGCTTCTCTTGCTTTTCCCACTGCTAATTCAGTTTTCTCATCTGTAAAATTGCTAGATGTGCATTTATTGCACTTTTATTCCTTTGCTAACCCCTATCAGAATTACAATAACGGGCCGACTATTGACACAGCCTCTGGGCAGCAGTCTCATACCCACTCTTGCCCTTGTAGTCAATCTGACATCGCCAAGGTTCTGTTTTAAAGCAGAGTTGTTAGCACATCACCATCCAACTCGGGAACATTTAGTTCTCTTCTAATGATTACTAAACAATCTGTGCATCTCACCCTCTATCACCCCTGCAGAGTTTCTCACTCTTCTACTCTACTCACCCCAAGTTTCAGCCAGCTGTCTGAGCTTTCTTGACTTCTGACTTTGCTAGTAATGTTCCCTTCACTGGAATGTCCCCTTGCCTGCTAAATCCTACAACTTTTCCAAGACTATGCATTCATTCTTTGATTCATTTAAAAAAGATGGACACTTATGAATAAGATGTTGGTTTAACCTTATGAAGTTCCAGTATAAAGGGAACAGCAGAAAATAAACAAATACTCATAAATAAAATTGGCTTCAATTTTGAGAGTTGTGACGACAAATACATTATAATATTTTTAAAATCTATAAAACATATGACTGAAAGTTTTTTTTTTTGACAAAAAAAAAAAACACAAAACTGTCTCTCAAAACCAGAAAGATCCAGTGGTCATTTTTCTTCCTGTCTCTAAATCTCATGCTTTTTCATATTTTAATAATATTTGTATAATATTTATCACAACTGGTCTGCATTATATATTTTTTCAATCTGAAGTTATCTTTCTATTTTGGAGATTTTGAATAATGCCTGAACATGCATTCATCTCAGATGATAAGTTTAAATAAATCATGGCCTCCACACAGGGCAATAAGACATAAAAGGAGCCTGACCAGGTGGTGGCGTAGTGGATAGAGCACTGGACTGGGACGCAGAGGACCCAAGTTCAAGACCCTGAGGTCGCCAGCTTGAGCGTGGGCTCATCTGGTTTGAGCAAAAGTTCACCAGCTTGGACCCAAGGTCGCTGGCTTGAGCAAGGGCTTACTCAGATGGCTGAAGGCCCATGGTCAAGGCACATATGAGAAAGCAATCAATGAACAACTAAGGTCTTGCAACGAAAAACTGATGATTGATGCTTCTCATCTCTCTCTGTTCCTGTCTGTCTGTCCCTATCTATCCCTCTCTCTGACTCTCTCTCTGTTCCTGTTTAAAAAAAAAAAGACATAAAAGGAAAGACTTGCTAGGTTGTTTTCAGAAAAACAGCACCACCACCACCAACAACAAAAAAACGCTGTCTTGAGAAAAGGTAACCACAAGATTACATAGTATGTCTTTCTTCTTCTGGTCATTGATAGTCAAGATGTAATGCATGGGAGTAACTGCAGATAATCAGTCTCCAGAGTGAGTGCGCTTAATACCAAAAGCAAGAATGACAAAATGGAGCAATGAAAGCATCTTGGCTCTTGATGACCTCACTGCACTGCTGGCCTGCCCAACTCTGCAGTACCCATAGACATACTCATCCCTAAACCTTTTATTAAGTGACCTTAAGTTTTTCCTTTATAATCTAGTAATTTGCAGCAAATACTTATATATCATATTACTAGATTATAAACATTCTTAATATGGGAAATATCTTTTTCATCTCCATAGATTCTATATTATCTGGCTTGACTTTTCTTCATAATAATTGATAAAAAATGGCTGGAAAAATTAAAGTTGCATTTCAACTAAATTCCTTATCTGTTATACTTTCTCTGCCTATGTATATGTGTGTGTGTGTGTGTGTGTGTGTGTGTGTGTGTGTGTGCATGCACGCACATACATGTGTATATGTGCACATATTCAAGCTTTTAAGCATTACAGAGTACTGGGCTTAAAGTTTCAGCTTAACTAGAATAGCATTTCTATAATGCTACCATACACAGGTCGAACACTTATGATGACATAGAAAGACACAGAGGCAAGTATATATTCACTTCCATTAATCTTTCCTTTAGCAAATAAAGGATTCAAGTCTTGTCTCCATAACAGGCTATAAACACAGCCAACAAATTTGCAATTTTAAAGAGAATATAAAAGGTGTTGGTGTCATAGAAGTTGAAAATATCCAACACTCTTCAGAGATGACAAGGCACACAAATGTTGTCCAGGCACGTAGTCAGAAGAGAGACACAGGGATAAATAAATACTTGGGTTTAGTTAACAGCTGGCTTTAGATGCATAGTTTGTTGAGATGAATCTTTTAACCATAAATGAAAGTCAGGTATGAAGCCTTTCTATCAAAGGTCTTATTTCAAGTTATTTAAATTCCCATATGGTTTATGAACTCACAATATAAACCAACTGATGTATATAAACTAGCAAGAATATTTCACTATACGAAATACCTTCAATGACAATGTTCTATCTGAGAAATACATGCAACATCCATTACTTAAAGAAAGAAACTGAAATGCCTTTCCAAATGCCAGGCCAAATGAAGAATATGACCATGCATCATAAAAAACGAGGCAGGCCTAGTCTCAGCTTTAAAGTTTATGAAATATTTTGACCCAAGAGGCTACAGTAAATGAAAATATGTAATTCAATTTTCTGCTGACTCAGGTGTAAATGCAATGGCTACCTCTTAAATATTCAGGCAAACACAGTTTGTACTCCCATTTACACTCACCGGTGCTATCTATTGGCCCTATACATCTTTAATCCCACCAGGCTCCTTTATTATAAATATGAACAAAATTAAACATTGTCTGTTATAATATGTATTTGACATTGTCCAAGCTTCTTGTTCTTAACATACTTAGGCATTTCCTTTGGCATTTTCTCCTCAGAAACCCTGCTGATCAGAAAGATCAGCACTTTCTAGGGGAATGACATTCCATATACTGGAGTCAAATAAAAATAATAGTCAGTATTTATTGACGGCTTAGCCTGTGTCTGGAATTGAAACATAGGTGAAGGTTTAATGCAGTAGGAAACAAAGTAGTAAGTACCTTATGTATATTATTTCAATGAATCATCATTAGAAGTAAGTTATTATCATTCCTATTCTCCAAAAGTAGAAACTGAAGATTAGAGAAGTAAATGGTCCAAGTACTCACACAGCTAGTAATACAATGTACAGCCTGACCAGGAGGTGGTGCAGTGCATAGATCGTCAGCCTTGGATGAAGAAGATTTAGGTTTGAAACCCCGAGGTCACCAGCTTGAATGTGGGCTCATCTGGCTTGAGTGTGGAATCATTAACATGACCCCATGATCTCTGGCTTGAGCCCAAAGGTTGCTGGCTTAAAGCCCAAGGTTGCAGGCTTGAGCTAGGGGTCATTGGCTTGGCTGGAGCCCCCTGTTCAAGGCATATATAAAAAAGCAATCAACGAACAACTACAGTGCTGCAATGAAGACATGATGCTTCTCATTTCTCTCCCTTTCTACCTGTCTGTTCCTCTCTCTGCTTCTGTTTGTCTGTCTCTCTCTTGCTAAAAAAAAAAAAGAATGTACAAGTCTGGAATCTAGGTCTCTGAGTTCTAACCAAGGATTTCTATGGCCTCAGATAAAATGATTTAGCCCCAAGGCTACCTCCTCCCACCTCCACCACTTCATATAGGTTTACTGAAGCCCTACTTGGAAAAAGAGAGCATCTTCTGAGCTTATAGTGAGGGTTCACTGGTCCATTTTAAACTTTGGGAACATATTCTGTAATATTCATCATGTTCTTAATATAAAACAGTACTTTAATATTAAAAAGAGATAAATCACTACCAGCATACTTTACAATTCACTTTATCAAAAATTTGTAGCATTGTGACTAAAACAAAAGAACAAATGAATCTTTTTTCTTAAACCATGTTCCCACTTTCTAACACTACTCAGTCTGAACTACCTGAGCTCACAGTACAATCGCATTGAGAAAAGAAACTCTGGAAGGTCTGGAGTTGGGCAGGCTCTTTTCTAATGCCTTAAATTTACTACTAATAAGCTAAAGAAGCCAAAACAGTTTTACAACTAATATATGGATCTAATGGGTTTTTAAATGTTTTTGGTTCCCTTTTACCTATAGGTCTCTTGTTGCTTTTAACAATTTCATTATCAACAAACTTATATTAAAATTCTTATTCTGTTTAAAAAATCAAATAACATATCACTATTTGAAGAGTGTGTTTATCTCTGGAATCAATTTAACTCTAATTACAAAAATTCAAGAAGCCAGTTATTTATTCACGTCACAAATTTTTATTAATGACCCATTATAGGCTGAAAATGATGGCAGGTATTGAAAAATCAACAATGAAGACCCAGTTAGAGACCTCAATATCTTGGATAAACAGATGTGAACACAAAAGTCACAGAGCAATAAACTATAGAGGTGAGGGTTTAATGCAGTGGGAAACGTAGAAAAGGAAAGTTTTAGTGTGCCTAGAGCCTGAGAACATTATACTAAGTGAAATAAGTAAACAGAAACAGCTAAGAACTATACAATTTCACACATAGATGGGATACAAAACTGAGACTCATATAAATAGATAAAAGAGAAGTGGCTACCCAGAGGGAGGGAATGAGAGGGGAGGACAGTAAAGAGGGACAAATATACGGTGACGGAAAATGATCTTTGGGTGATGGGCACACAACGCAATCAGCAGTTCAAATGCCATAAAGATGTTCACCTGAAACCTATGTACTCTTATTGAGCATTGTCACCCCATTAAATGTGATTTCTAAATAATGAAAAGAAAAAGAACAGATGATACTCACTGATCCAGACAATGAGTAGTCAGTTTCTTGGAGTTCTTGCCAGAGGGTCACAACCTGGACAGAGGGGCCAGTGCTCAAGGACAGAGAGACTTGTTAGAACTCAGCAAGCCTGTGAAGTAGCAATAGTTCAATGTGGCTGCAGAACGAAGTGCAAAGATGCAGAGTGTAGGAAATGAGCTTGGACAGGTGGCTAATTAAGGGTTTATAGGTAACCCAAGGGAGCTTATAATTTTTTCTATAGATCAATGACTTTCAAGCTGCATTCTGTTCTGCTCTGCAGAAACACTGAGGTACTTTAGGTCATCCAGCAAGCCATAATGGGGATAACTATCTGAGATCATGGCTCTCTTACGTCCCTGTCCAACACATTGAATTTCACATCTAATCGACTCCATGTAATTAAGATATTACATAAAATATCATTGAAAGATGATTTTGCATACTGAAAACAGGTCTGAAAACCAGGGTTATAGGAAATAGGCTACCTTTGAAGAATTTTTAACAGGGAAATGACGGGTCCAGATTTGGAGATCAAAAGGATGACTTGGTGGCTGACAGGTCTGAGACTGTTGAGTCAAGATGCTGTCCCAATTGTCCAGGTGAGAAACTGACAACTACCCGAAGGAACTAAGGAATAAACAAACAGTGGAGATGTTTGGGAGGTAGAAGAAACAGGACTGACTCAGTGATTACTTAGGAAAGAAAAGTTAAGAAGCTAAGAAAGACATTGGCATTTCTGATTGGAGTACATGGGGAGACAATGTAAGACATACCTAAAGAGCAAAAGGATGGCTGGCTGGGGCCAGGAACGGTAGCGAACTAGATGCACTTAGCATTTAACATACTGGGTTTGAGGTTCTGGGGATAACCAGTTAAGTATAATCAATATACAAGGGATGTCAGCCTTGACGTCAGGATTGAAAACTGTCCTCCAGATTCAGGTGAATGCTCTCCTCAGCTTGGTGATGAAAAATGAAGCTGCATATGGATGGGTTGTCCCTGTCACGCTTTTCAGAGAAAACAGTGATATTTTCTTCTACTTGCTGTGTTCACTTGCAGGAATGAACGTGAAGCAGAACAGAAGAATGCCCAAGGTGTTCCTACATAGTCAAGGGCAGGTGGATGTCTGTAGGCCTGGGTGGTGTTAAATTTCTTCTCTATCTGCAAAGATAGTGTACTTATGTAAGAACACTGCGTGCGGATGACAGTGTGAAACTATGAAAATATTCCCTGAAAATGGGGTTCTCTCTTACAACAGAAATCCTGGAAAACTTGTTAAAAAGAAAAGGAGAAAAAAAATTTTTTTCTTCCCTTTCCCATGCATATTTTAGAGACTATGTAGTAGTTACATAGCTCTATTGCCACTTATCTACTGCACTGTAACTATGGCTTTTGTCTCGGCCATTAATCGGTTACCTTTCCCCAGACCAGGTGCTGTTACTCGCAGTTACAGTGGTTGACTCGCCAGCTGTTGCACACTACATGGCACATAGCTCAGTGCTCAGTACACGTGCTGGATGAATGAAGTGAGGAGGATTTTTCTTTCTTTTTTTTTGCATATATAGAAAACAGGTTAATTAAATATAATCTGCTCAGCCTCAGCACAATTTCCAACTAGATGAAAATTTGGTTTAGCTCTCACTCTCACCGTTTGTCTTCATTTATTTGTTTGTTACTACCCTTCTGCTCCTTCCACATCGTTACCCCTACTCTGCTCATCTGGTGGTCGAAGCATTGGACTTCCAATGTCCTCTTTTTTTAAATTTTAGGTAATGGGTATTTCTCTTACTCACTGCCTTTCAGCTCTGTAGGAAATCAGCCAAGTAACTGACAGCCAATTCGTAGACTGCCAATGTCCAGAATGGCAAAGTGAAAACTGTCCCAACCTTGGGGTTAAAGCCCAATGGCGGTTTGTGGGTGAGAAACTCAGTTAGTGGAGCAGGGGAAGCATTTTTTTTTTTTTGCTTTGTCTTGTTTGCTTTGTTTTGAGCATCATGAGGTCATTGGACACTGCTATATGACTACCTTTTTAATAAAGATGAAAGAATTGACCAAATTTACCCTCTAAAGAAAACAGCAATAGAATGCTTGTTCTAAATTTGGCCCACAATCCTGTGGGGCATTCACAGACACATGCAACCATTCTAAATATAACTCTAGTTCTCTATCCATGTGTGCATGGCTAGGGCATAAATAAGCACAATCTTTCCTATTGTTATGCAGCCTTCTAAGCTGCTATTGGTGAGTTACCAAGCTATTATGCAGCTCTGGACTGCCTTCACAAAACATTCATGTATACCTGTATCATGTTTCTCATTCCATATGGCGTCAACTATGTTAATGCCTTAATGTAAAAATCCTGTGACTTATATGTCACAGATTTGAAATTAGGAACAATGATTTAAAGTAAAAGTGAAGATATTTTAAGGTGAAGAAGGGGGGAGGATCAGAAAAGCTATTATCATTTCGGGTTTTTGGATTTTGAACATATAAAAAAACATATCTATAGCTTGACTAGGCAGCAGTGCAGTGGACAGAGTATCAGACTGGGATGCAGAGGAGCCAGGTTCGCAAACCCTGAGGTCATCGGCCTGAGCACTGGCTTACCAGCTTGAGCGCGGGATCATTGGCTTGAGCGTGGGATCATAGACATGAATCCCATGGTCGCTGGATTGAGCCTAAGGGTCACTGGCTTAAAGCCCAAGGTCGCTGGGGTGAGCAAGCGGTCACTCACTCTGCTGTAGCTCCCAGTTAAGGAACATATTAGAAAGCAATCAATGAGCTAAGATGTCTCAACAAGTACTGATACTTCTCATCTCTCTCCCTTCCTGTCTGTCTGTCCCTATCAGTCACTCTCTCTGACTCTGTCAAAAAAAAGGTATAGAATTTTTCTCTGAGCTTAGTCAGTCAAATTAAAGAAGAAAATAGATTGTGATATATACACTGATATATCATAAAAGGAGGCAAAATGTTTTTCCTATTTTTTAGAACTTTATTTCCATTATTATAATCTTCTTGCTAAAAATGTATTCAAATTAATGTTTATGTTTCTCAAAAGTTAAAAGTTAAAAAGGCTACCAGTAACAAACTAAATATTATTAAAATAATAAAAATACATTAATTCAAAATGATAATTAAATATGTAATATTGGTTAATAGGTAATCATGATGTATAAGAGAGCTAAGCACCAAAAAATAAGCTACTTATAATGAAAATTATATTTCATTTGCTTGTTTTGATTTAGTGTAAGGCACAGATGCTGAGTTATGTCATTAGATACTGAAGTTTGATGAAAAAAATCTGTTTTTTCATAATAACAAAAATGACTTCAGAACTCCTTGAAGTCGGCTGCACAGCTATGACCTTGGCTTTAATCCAGGAAACTAGCATGTCAATTCTTCTAAAATAACAACTGTCATTAGGATTGGCGCGTTTGCTGCTGACCAGATAATTTATTATATTGGGGTCAAATTCATAAACTGAATAGTGAGAATGTTTACTCCTTTTCTCTTTTTCCAGAGATATATAGAAAGCTAGGCAGACAGAGGTAGAGATGTTTTAACGTTAATTATCACATGATAGGCTGTGTGTGTGTATGGATGTGTTGGTGTATGTATACTGGGGTGTATGTGTAGTGGGGGTTGTGTGTGTGTGAAGTAAGAGACAGTGTAGAATAGTAGTACTTCACAGCTTAACTGTGGAGCCAGACTGTAGATGACCCGGATGTAAATTTCAGCTTCATTATCTCCTGTCTACATAATGTTGAGAAGGAACTGGACCTTTAAGAGTGCCTTGCCTTTATATAGGATTATAATAGAATTTCGTAGACTTATTACAATTCAATGAGAAAATAAATGTGATAATTGCCAGATGGGAGGAGGGTTGGGAAGATGGGTGAAAAGGGTGAAGGGTTTAAAAAGCACAAATTTCCCTGGCCATTAGACTCAGTGGACAGAGTGCCAGTTGGGCTGCAAATGTCCCGGGTTTGATCCCTGGTCAGGGCACACAGGAGAAGTGATCACCTTTTTCTCTCCTCCTCCTTCTCCCTCTTTTCTCTCTCTTTCCCTCCCACAGCCAGTGGCTTGATTTGTTTGAGCATTGGTCCCAGGCCCTGGATATAGCTCAATGGGTCCAAGTGTCAGCCCTGGCTGCTGAGGATAGCTCAGCCGATTCGAGCATCAGCCCAGACTGGAGTTGCTGAGTGAATCCTGGTCAGGTGCATGCGGGAGTCTGTCTATCCTCTATCCTCTCACTTAAAAAAAAAAAGTAAGTACAAGTTGGTTGTTAAAGAACAGTCATAGGGATGTAAATTATAGCATAGGGAATATAGTCAATAATATTGCGGTAATTATGTACGATGTCAGATGTATGAGGTTTATTGGTATGATCACTTAGTAAGTTATGTAATGTCTACTCATGGGGATGCACACGTGAAACAAATATGAGGATGTATGTCAACTGTAATGAAATAAAAATGGGTTAGAAATTTAAGAAAAGGGAAAATCTCAGAAGAGTCCCTAGTTCACATTTTTTTTTATATTATAAATTACTACTATACAAATTCTTCTAGCCTGTTTGTATCATAAATTATCCTAAAAAATACAGCATCAAGTACACTGCTTAGACAGCTTTGGGATTCACTGATGTTTTAAAATATTACAATGCTATAACTTCATGACTGACATTGAGGTAACATGTCTGTGGTGCCTTTTCTATATTTTAAAAAGGTTGCTCTGATGCCTGCCAACACTGAAGGAGGAGTTCAATAATTAATAAATCTATCAAAACTATCTAAGAAGGGGGATGACATATTATTATGGTAGCAAAATTGTTTTACCTTTATGTGTTACTTTGTATGCATTTTAAAGCAAACCTACAATACTATCAAATCAGAATTCCCTTTATGAGGGGTCTTTTTTAAAAGTCTGTGGGAGAGAGTAAGTTGAAAGCAGAAAACAATATGGAAAGACAAAAATAGAGGAAGTAGATTTATTCAATATGAAAAAAAATCACATGGCTCTGGCCAGGTAGCTCAGTTGGTTAGAGTGTCATCCCAGCATGCCAAGGTTACAGTTTTGATCCCCTTTCAAGGCACAGACAAAAATCAACCAATGAATGCATAAATAAGTGAAACAACAAATCAATATCTCTCTTCCTTTCTTTTCCTTCCACATTCTCTAAAATCAATAAATTTAAAAAAGAAAAAATCATGAAAAACTCAATACTCAAATGGTAAATAATTTTCCTCTCATGCCATTTCTTTTTATGCTCAGTGGAAAAGGAGTATTTTAGGTCTATATGATATATATATACAGATATAATTAGGGCTTTTAGTAAGCCCTAGAATCAACTTTAAAATATCATCTCTATCTCACTATGGTAATCTATAAAGATGAGGTTGCTTCTATTTTGAGTCCAGAAAATTCCTTCTGAAGTTTAATGGTTTAAATAAAGCTTTACTATCAGCTTATTCTACTGTCACTGGCTTCTTTCTGATAACAGTCAACTCCTAACATTAAAAATCAGTTTATCTGTGGGTGAATCCTGAATATTTATAGAAAACATAGCTAAGCAACTAAGGAATAAGCAGGACTTCTGTTTCTCACAACATACCAGATTAAATAGACTAAAAAACCTGAAACTTCTCTAAAATGTATATTTAGATTTGATCAAAAAGGAAGACTGTCCAGGGGCCAGAAATAGAAATGTAAGCCAATGAGCTGGTATCAAAGCAAACTTTGTGCTGGGGATGGGGGGGAGGTAATTGTTTGATGATCAAGGGGTCTGGGATTTGACTGGACCACAGCTAATGAGGCAGCAACACCCGCGGCCATCAGAATCCCAGAAAAGCTGTACCCTCAGTGAAGGGGCAGGCAAGAAAAACAGACATATCTCAATAAAGTAAAATGCAAATATGTTTTTCTGTACTGTGGGTGCAGAAAAAAACAAAGTGTTTTTTTCACTTACTTTAACAAGTTACTTACACTAGCTTTAAAAAGTTAAAAAGTTTTTAACTTATTTATTTATTTATTCATTTTAGAGAGGAGAGAGAGAGTAAGAGAGAGAGAGAGAGAGAAAGGGGGGAGGAGCAGAAAGCATCAATTCCCATATGTACCTTGACCAGACAAGTAAGTGCAGGGTTTTGAACTGGTGACGTCAGTGTTCCAGGTCGACGCTTTATTCACTGCGCCACCATGTCAGGCAAAAAAAAAATATTTAACTTTTTTTTTTTTTTTTTCATTTTTTCTGAAGCTGGAAACAGGGAGAGACAGTCAGACACTTGCATGCGCCCGACCGGGATCCACCCGGCACGCCCACCAGGGGCGACATTCTGCCCACCAGGGGGCGATGCTCTGCCCATCCTGGACATCGCCATGTTGCGACCAGAGCCACTCGAGCGCCTGAGGCAGAGGCCACAGAGCCATCCCCAGCGCCCAGGCCATCTTTGCTCCAATGGAGCCTTGGCTGCGGAAGGGGAAGAGAGAGACAGAGAGGAAAGCCGGCGGAGGGGTGGAGAAGCAAATGGGCGCTTCTCCTGTGTGCCCTGGCCGGGAATCAAACCAGGGTCCTCCGCACGCTAGGCCGACACTCTACCGCTGAGCCAACCGGCCAGGGAAAAAATATTTAACTTTTTAAAAACTTTACCTGAGTCTGGAATTAAATTTATATAACCTGCACGTTCTGGCAATCCCAAGCCAGGCCATTGTAAATGCCCGTGTAGCAGGGAGCTAGTGATAGCATTTGGCAGAGGTAGAAGGATGTTTGATTTAAAGAGATTTTAAAGATTTAGATGACTCTATAATGGAAAAATAACAAAAGCTGTAATGAAATAATCCACTATGGTTGACAATCAGTACAAAGAACAAACAAAACCAATAAAAATCCAAGCACTTAAGATAATAAAATTAGATAAGTATGACATAATATGTTTAAAGTGACTAACGGCATACATAAAAGCAGAGTAAGATACTGTGTATAAGTGTAAATCAACTTATAAGTAAGTTAAACATCAGATTAGACACAGCTAAAGAGGAAAACAGTGAATTAGAAAACAGAAAAATATAGCAGAATGATATAAAGGTTTTGAAAGATTAAAAAGTGTTTAAGAAATGTAAATGATAGAATAAGGAACAACATTTAAGAAAAGTTCTTGGTTGAGGGGAGAGAGAACGAAGTTAAGAAAAATAGCACTAAGTTTTTACTTAAAGAAAGAATGGCTAAGAATTTTTCAAAATTGATGAAAAACATGAATCCTAGAATGAATAAAATGAGATGTGAGTGCAATTTTTATAAAATAGCCACATTTGGGGTCAGCATTATGAACAATGACCAAAGAAAATAGAAGATCTTGAAAGGAAACAAAGAGAAAAGACAGATTAAATACTAAAGAATGAAAGTTCTGTTGACAGCCTTTATCTGCCTTCTTACAAGCAACAGAAGAAACAGAAGATGATAGGTTAATGTTATTTTAAAAACGAGTGAAATAACTTTTTGCCTGAAATCTTATGCCCAGTAAGTCATCTAAAATAAAGAAAAAAAGATAAATATTTTCTTCTACTAGCTGTTCATAACTAAAGAAATATAAGATGTACTTTAGCGATATGGAAACTGAGTCAGAAAGGAGTGTGAAGCAATGGTGTGCAAAGAGATTGAAAGTAGTCAATCTAAAGTAAGCATTGTTAGTGTAAAACAATAAGTATAATAGTGATCACTTTAGGCATATACCACAGGATAAGTCTAAAATATTAGACAGTAAGGTAGTGAACAGAATTAAAACATTCTAAGATCCTTCTACTCGTCTAGAGACATCTAGAAATACTTTTATGCATGTTAAATTAGCATTTCATATATATGCCTAAGCATGCATGTTAAAAGTGAAATGTGGTCTCCAAAGAACAGGAAAAAAAAGTATATTTTAAACAAGTTGAGGGAATTCAACAATGAAAATCAGAGGTTACTGACTTTAAGATGCTTACTGTTGGATGGGAAAGGCAGAGATACAATTTCATACAACAAAAGATAAAAAACCTGCTTTATTCTAGAGAAATCTAATTTCGCTTGCCCACATTTTAAATCCTTTCCCGTTTACAGCCTTAGGGGGAGAAAAGAGTTCCAATAAACTTACATTTTCCCTAGACTTTAAAAGGCACAGTGGTGGCCTCCGCCAGAAACACGTAACAGAAACAGAATCCATTATCCCACACATGTGAAGAGAGCTCTAACAAGTGTCTGCGAACTTGCCAATACATGTGCTTTACATTAAGTCCACCCCACTCAGTCTCACTTACATTCAAAAAAACAACTGTCTTAGAAACAAAATAAATGTAACCAGAAAAAAATGTTTACATAGTTCCCATGCACACTGCTTTCTGAAAAAGATACCCATCTTTGTTCCCTTGCTGTCAGCACAGCAGTATATGAACGCAAAAAAAAAAAAAAAAAAAAAAAAAAAAAAGCCATGAAGAGAAAACAGGAGGACTGCAAATAAGAAACAAAACATCTAGGCTGGATGTTCAGCCTTCCAGGGAACAATCCATCTTCATGTGGAAGGAACATAAATTCACAAGATAACTGGACAATTGAAGAAATGATTATAGGACCCAGGTTGCTGTTAAAAGAAGAAATATAGCCAGTTGAATCAGGACAACAGAAAAGGAATATAATTAAGCAACGTAATTGTAATAGAACAGGTCAGGAGATACTGTTTCAAACCAAACAAACAAAAACATACGAACGGTTCCTTTATTTGTTTAAGAAAGGGACTAAAAAAAAAAGGGATAGATTGGATTTGTGAGCTTTTGACAAATCTGGCTTTAACAGTAAGTTGTTGAGTCCACTGGAAATGGACTGAGATCTAAGGCTTTTAAACATCAGGAAATGTGCTATTCAGAATATTCCCGGAGAAGAATAACTTGGAGGTATATCAGAGCCAATTCCCCATTTAAAAGCAGCAGTGTGTCTCTCTTCTTTTGATGTGGCAAGCCAGCAAATAGTTAAATAGCCCATTATACTTCCCTAAGTTTTTTTTTTTTTCTTTTTTAGGAAGTTTGAAGCCCAGAGACGAAAAAATAAAAAGTGATAAATGATGCACTCAGGAATATTATTTTTAAACAGGTATGGTATATATGGAATCACACGTTTATCTGTCCACTGTAAGAGGTCGGATAATGCCCAACATACTATTACAATGGATCAGTACCAAGTCACATTTTAAATTTTTACTGCATGCAGTTCCAACTTACTGCATATATAAGATGATACTGCATTATAAGATGATACTGCATTATAAGATGATAGTAATGAAATGGCTTAAGAACCCAACTATAATATCTGTCAAGCCTCTACAGAATTAATCAGCTAGCACTCATTAAATATCTATTATTTTAAATATTGAGTACAGGGTATTAGAATGGTTTATGGGTTATATGTACATGACTAGTATTCAGGAATTCTGAGTAGTAGGTGTGCCTCAGCCATTTAAAAGCTACATGACTTGGGCTTAATCCTTAAATGCCTCTGTTGCCTAATTTGTAAAATGGGGGAAATGATAAATGAATTTTCTGCTATCTCACAAAGTAGAATAAGGGAAAAGCAAAGAACAGAACATAATGAAATTGGGTTACTGATTATAAAGGGATCTATTAATTACCTATCCAGGCTACACATAGTGAGTTTCTACTCTGCTTTGCAGATATTCTTCTATATATGAATCTAATAACTATGATGCAACTTCCATTTAAACATTTCCATATGAAGAGAAAAGCTTTAAATGATGTAGAGAAACTAAACATATTTCCAAAGTCAGATACTTAGTTTATTATATCAAAATGAGATTATATAAGTACAAAATTCTAAATAAATAATAACTTCCTCTTTTATTGAAAATTTATTATTGTTCATGCTAGACATAAAAATGACTCTATCTTTTTTTTTTTGTAATAATTTTATTTTTTTAATGGGGTGACATCAATAAATCAGGATACATATATTCAAAGATAACAAGTCCAGGTTATCTTGTCGTTCAATTATGTTGCATACCCACCACCCAAAGTCAGATTGTCCTCTGTCACCTTCTATCTTGTTTTCTTTGTGCCCCTCCCCACCCCCTTTCCCTCTCCCATTCCCCCCTCCCCCCCGTAACCACCACACTCTTATCAATGTCTCTTAGTTTCACTTTTATGTCCCACCTACGTATGGAATAATGCAGTTCCTGGTTTTTTCTGATTTACTTATTTCGCTTCGTATCATGTTATCAAGATCCCACCATTTTGCTGTAAATGTTCCGATGTCATCATTTCTTATGGCTGAGTAGTATTCCATAGTGTATATGTGCCACATCTTCTTTATCCAGTCATCTATTGATGGGCTTTTTGGTTGTTTCCATGTCCTGGCCACTGTGAACAATGCTGCAATAAACATGGGGCTGCATGTGTCTTTACATATCAATGTTTCTGAGTTTTTGGGATATATACCCAGTAGAGGGATTTCTGGGTCATAAGGTAGTTCTATTTTCAGTTTTTTGAGGAACCACCATACTTTCTTCCATAATGGTTGTACTACTTTACATTCCCACCAACAGTGAATGAGGGTTCCTTTTTCTCCACAGCCTCTCCAACATTTGCTATTACCTGTCTTGCTAATAATAGCTAATCGAACAGGCGTGAGGTGGTATCTCATTGCCGTTTTGATTTGCATTTCTCTAATAGCTAAAGAAGATGAGCATCTTTTCATATATCTGTTGGCCATTTGTATTTCTTCCTGGGAGAAGTGTCTATTCATATCCTCTTCCCATTTTTTTATTGGATTGTTTGTTTGTTTGTTGTTGAGTTTTATGAGTTCTTTGTATATTTTGGATATTAGGCCCTTATCTGAGCTGTTGTTTGAAAATATCATTTCCCATTTAGTTGGCTTTCTGTTTATTTGACTCTATCTTTTATTCCAATTATGAAGAGAGGAAAGAAAAATGTAAACATTACAATGGATTATACATTTTAAAATTTAGTTTTCATCCTGCTTTACCTTTATCCAGCACAAATACCCCATAGTTTTATGTGGAGCGTGGATATACCTATTTGCCTGTCTGGTTATCACCACACAGTTACTGGCTGGGAGAGAATCTCCAATAACCCTCTGTTTCAAGACACAACACTGCTGGACTCAGAGAGAAGTACGTTTCTACCAGTGAACATTCATTCTTTTTGTTATTAAATTCTCTTGCACATGACATCAGACACAGGACAGAAGAGATTAATGGAAAAAAATAGAAAAGCTAATGCCATAGCTTCTTCAGCTTAATTTACTTATTTAACAAATACACATTGTATATTAGGAAAAGAATAGCTCTTAATCCTCTAAAAGTAGTAACTCACTTAATTTTCATAACAATCCTGTGAAGTAGTATTTATTGTCTCCAATTTTAGCAGGGATAACTGGTGCACAGAAAGGTTGAGTAATTTGACTAATGTCACACAGCTAGTAAATACAGAGCAGACTATCAAACCAGGCAACCTAGCTCCAACGTTTAGTTTGTCCCACTACGCTTTACAACTTCTTTTACTAGAAGAAACATCTGACTGAAGTAAGACATGGTCTCAGGAAAGACAAGTAGAAAAGCATGATCGGTTTTGTTTAACACACAGACCAATTTTTTTTTACTATTTGATTAACTTTAAGCCACAAGAATAAGCTTCTTTCATTGATGAGTGAAACAGGAAGGTGGAAATGATACTCTATTTTCAGATTATCTTAAATTTCCGTATCCGTATTCTATAAAGGTAATATTAAACAAGTCCAAGTGTTTCTTTTTTTTTTTTTTTTTAAGTGAGAGGAGTGGAGACAGAGAGACAGGCTCCCACATGTGCCCCGACCAAGATCCACTCGGTAACCTCCACCTGAGGCCGATGCTTGAATCAGCTGTGCTATCCTCAGCTCCCGAGGCCAATGCTCAGACCAACGGAGCCACTGGTTGCAATAGGGGAAGAGAGAAAGAAGGTTGGGAGGGAGGGGAAGAGAAGCAGGTGATCGCTTGTCATGTGTGCCCTGACCTAGAATCAAACCGGGCACATTCATATGTTGAGCCAACACTCTCTCCACTGAGCCAACCGGCCAGGGCCAAGTCAAGCTTTTCAGCTTTTCAAGTTCATGATGAGGTTCTTGAAATGTCCAGAGAGGATCCCTAACCTGACCATAAATACAGTCTCTTACTTAACAATCATTCTTATTCTGTGAACTGAGAAAACAGACCATTTGTTGGGGTGAAAAAAATCCAAATCGTGAAAAATAGTGCATGATTTATGCCCTTCTTGGAAGACATATATTAACATTTTAAAACTTTTTAATTGCACAAAAATTAGATATACACTTTTAAGATTTAAAACCTACAGATAAATTAAGTATAGCTCTACATTAAGGTTTAAAGGCTCTGATGTACAGACATCTCACTAAATTTGTTTACTGTAGTATTTCTCAAACTATTAAAACTATGTTTCTGTTAAAAGAACTCCAGACAGAATCAGAATCAGCTTTTCCCCTGTGTCACACCTGTTTACCTCCATAGGAAAACACTGTTTAGATGTCTAGCCAATGCATAACAAATGAACGTAATTATCTCTATTCTTCTGATGAAACCTTAGTTTAATACAATCTTTGAGACCTATCATGGGAAAGTTGACAGTTGTGTAATAAGTTAGGTAAGTGTAAAGATGATAATAGTGTAAACGTTTGCTAACATTATTAGGCTTTTATCATGCTTCAGACATTAAGAGTTGATTTGAATTCTCTCATTTAATGCTCAAAACCACCTCAAAAGAAGTATTTATTATCAATTGTCATTTTGCAAGACAAGAAACTGAACACTGTGCTCACAGAATACACTTAATAAGAGGTTTAGAGCTGGGCTTCAAATCCAGGCATTCTAAATCCAGAATCCATATTCTAAAAATTATACTGAACTGCCGCAGTGTGTCCCAGGCAATCATATCACTCACACATGTAGAAACCCTAGGGATAAATCATATAGTAATGGTAGAAAACTACCAAGAAAAATATAGTAATGGTAGATGGCATTTATTCAACATAATTTGCTCATGTTAACTCTTTTTTTTTTTTTTTAACTTTTTGACAGAGACAGAGAGAGTCAGAGAGAGGAACAGAGAAACAGGCAGAGAGAGAGATGAGAAGCATCAATTCTTTATTGCAGCACCTTAGTTGTTCGTTGATTGCTTTCTCATATGTGCCTTGACTGGGACACCACAGCAGACTGAGTGACCCCTTGCTCAAGCCAGCAACCTTAGGCTTCAAGCTAGTGACATTTGAGCTCAAGCTAGTGACCATGGAGTCACATCTATGATCCCACACTCAAGCCAGTGACCCTGCGCTCAACCTGGTAAGCCCATGCTCAAGCCAGATGAGCCCACGCTCAAGCCGGTGACCTCGGGGCTTTGATCTGGGTCTTCTGTGTCCCAGTTCAATGCTCTACCCACCGCACCACAGCCTGGTCAGGCTGTACATGTTAAGTCTTAATACTTTTGCTATTATAAAACCTTTCCACTAGTATATGCCACTTTTTCTCTTTATTAAGGAGTGTGATTATAACTTTTTTTTTTGTTCACCATCCTAAAATAACTGCAGTGACAGCACATTTTCAAATAGTGGTATATTCTGTAAACAATTAAAAATAATAAAATGTATCTGCAGTCAAAGCATTATTTCATATTTTCTTTCATTTTTCTATGGATGGATTATTCACACATTAATCCCTAATCCCAAGATATAAAATGTATTGTTTGTAAGAGAACAGTGTACATTTTTTCATTGTTTTCTCCTTACTGCATACTTTTCAAAGTGCTAACATTAACTTTCTGCAAATCAATTTCTATTTTGACATATAGCCTTTTAAAGGGCAAAAAAGAATCATGCAAAAGAACACTTGATTTAAAGACTGCAAACGGTTGCTAAAATATGGAAATTCAACTTCTTAAAAATGTATACTTTTCATGCTCTGTTCTCAGAAGACAATAGCAAAATGATAAGTAAGGCCTTTCTTAAACTCTCTGTATCTTCTTCATCTGTTGGTAACCTCCTTAGAGCATCTGAATATGAAAAAAACAAAAAACAAATTGATCCTTAGAGTTTTTCTCCTTCACTCCATAGATACTTATTGTACTGTTATTCTTCTGGATGTTGAGAACTCCATAATAAAAAGGGCAGATGAATCCCAAGCCATTAAGGAACTTATATTTGACAGGGAGGAAACACATTCAAGAAATAAGAAAACAAACACATAAAGAAGATATCACAGAGTGGCAAGTGCCAGGGAGAAAACTGCAGAAAGACCCTGAAAGATGATGCTATGCTGAGATGGAGTGTGTGAGTGGAGTGAGGGAGTCACGTGTGAACAACTTAATCTCAGACTGGGCATGAGCGCAGCACTTCTGAAAAGGTAACATACGAAGTAAGACTGTAGTAAGACAAAGAGCCAGCCACGTGCATACTAAGTGCAAACGAACAGAAGCAGGAATGATTTGGGGAAGCCAGAGAAACCCTAAGAAGAGCTTGTATGGTAGAGTGCAGAGCAACGGGCCTGAGACTGACAGAGACAAGTTCTGAGGTCAGAAGAGGTCACAAGCAGATTAATCAGAAGGGAGATAGCCAAGGTAAGGAGATTTAAGAAGCTCTTTTAACATTGGGGAACCACGAAAGTTTTTAATGTGGGATGGCACTGGTCCTTTTATACTTCCAAAATCCTTCTTTTGCTGTTTGGGGTGAAATGGACTATAGGAGGGCATGGGAGAACATCCAGTCAGGAATTTGTGTAAGCACAGTTTAATGAAAAGGTGAGGACAGCCAAGGTAGATGCACTGAGGATGGCATACAGAAGGATTTGGATGAATTCTGGAGGCAGATTTGATGAAAAGGATTGGCTATGAGGGATAAGTAAGAGGGAGGAAACAAGAGTAATACCAAGAGTTTTGGTTCAGGAAACTGGTTAGAGGATGGTGTGACCCCAAGGAAATTAAACAACAAAGACAGTTGTGGGCCTGGGTATACATTATTTTATTGATTGATTGATTGATTTTAGAGAGAGGAAGGGAGTGGGTAGGGAGAGAGAAACACCAATTTGTTGTTCTATTTATCCATGCATTTATTGGTTGATTCTTGTATGTGCCCTGAGCAGGATTGAACCTACAACCTTGGCATATGGATATACAGTCTTAGTTTCTGCTTTTGACATAATTAGTCTGAGATACCTATTAAACATCCAGTGAAGATGAAGAGTGGGCTCAAGGAAAGGTCAGGGGTAGAGATATAAATTCTGGAACCACTTACATATTGCTGATGTTTAAAGCTCTGGGACCAGATAAGGTCAGAAAGGATGAAATATGAGGGTGGAGAAAGTGGAGAGGTGGCTGGGATGAGGGGATGACTGGCTGAGGGAATGAGGAAGGAAAGTGGAAGGAATGAGAGAGAGAGACAGAAAGTAAGAGCAAGACCTCAGACTGAGTATTTGGGCCCTGCAACATTTATAGATTGAAGAATCATGAAGGATTCAGCAAAAACAACAAAACACTAAAAGAGGGGTGGCCAGTGAGCTAGAGGGAAAATGTCAGTTTACCTGTTCTATGCACAGAGCCTTGACAGATAACATTCTAATAACAATAACCAAAATGTAGTGCTCTCTGGCATTTTCCACCTACAGCATTTCTAGTATAGCCTGTTCACTGACCTACATCATAGAACTACTTGTTTACTGATTGAGGCTGCATATAAACCACAGCTCTCTAATACATCTACAGTGTTTTTTGTTTGTTTGTTTGTTTGTTTTACAACAAACAAAGAGGGAGAGACAGAGAGAAAGAGAGAGAGAGAGAGAGAGGAGAGACAGAGAGAGAGAAGTGGGGGAGGAGCTGGAAGCATCAACTCCCATATGTGCCTTGACCAGGCAAACCCAGGGTTTCGAACCAGCAACCTCAGCATTTCCAGGTCGACGCTTTATCCACTGTGCCACCACAGGTCAGGCACATCTACAGTGTTTTGATTTAACAAAAAAAATCAAGCAAGACCATCTCATAAGCGTGTTTTCCTGCAGGTTATCAATCACTGCACACTTCTGTGGAGAACTGCAACATAACTGTGAAGCTGATCTTCCTGTTCCACCATTGAAACTGCTGGCCTTGCTGTCACTATGCCCCATAAGTCTTTGCTGTTATCGTATCCAAGATCATTCTTACGACAAATAAATCTGAGATGGATTTCATTCATTGCTTTGTTATGGAATTATACAATCTTGCAAAGTTCTGATGGATATTTCTCATAGTCTAAAAGAGCAGAGATTTGGCCATGACTTGCCAATTTATCGTACTTTCCTTCTTCAGAAATTCTGATGACAAACAGTGCTTATCTCAGTTTTTGACCCATATTAATTTTTGTTTCTCTCTGTGGTCACTATTCCTCCTTATTTCATAAACTCAATTCATTACTTTGTATCCTGCCTGATTCACCTCTCACTAGCTAGTCTTATTTATTTTCTTTTCTCTTCTACAAGATGTTGAACATATCAAGGGCAGAGCTGTGTCTTATTAATCTTCATATCTCTTATTTCTAGTAGATGCCCCGTACTAAGTACATGATAAACAGGTGTTGAATGAATAAATGAATAAAGTAATCTATTAAAGTGGTTCAAACCTTTTCAGTTTGACAAAAGTGATAACGAGATCAAAGGACTACCTTATTATATTTTAAATTAGATACTTAGGAAAAATGATCCTGTTACTGAGATTCATAAGTCCCCCCAATTTTCCTATCTACTTTTCACTTGGACTTGTAATTTTCATTATTATGGTAGTAAAATAGCAAACCATTTTGTATAATAACTGCTATTCAACTGACCTTTGAATACTTTTCAGTTCTCAGGAACTAGAGATATCGTTAAACTCAATAGCAAATGAAATGTTGATTTTCATTTGTGCTCAGTGTGGCCAAAGCTTCTTATATTTTAAAAAGTTTATAGTTTCTATAATAACTAGAGAAAGACATTGAAAATTCTATACTATTTTTACTAGGGAACTTTGTAATTATTTCAATGATGAATTTACCTTTTTAAATTAATTATACTCAACTGAAACAGGTAAATATTAGACTTGAATGTGGTGTTTTTTTTTTTAAAAAAATTATAAATGAGTTCAAGAGTTTCAGTCATGGTCTGATAAGGGCACCAGAAATCCAAAGGCTGCACAATACTTCACTGGAGAAATACATGAGGCACTATCTGGTTGTAGACTATTAAAACTATATTCCAATAGAAATGCTGAACCTATAGCTCTCTGCTTTTTCTGTAAAAATCATGTCAAATAGAATACATGAAAACTAGATCCTGAAGTCTCTGGCCCATTCAGCTTTAGGAACTCAAACAAATAGGTGACTTACAAAATAATGACCAGCAAGTTGATAGTAGAGCTAGAATTTGAATTTGAGAAATCTAAATTTCTGCTCTTACATTATATTCACCACATAATTTGATGTTGGATATATCATAGCACCATGGTCAATTCATATTACTTATACAGAAGAAAAGAAAATTTTAAAAACAATTCTATGTATTTCTTCATGTGTCTTGCCTATCAATAAAGACAGATTTTAAAAAAATATTGATCCTGATTTAGTCAACAACTTACCTTTACTTTATTCTTAGTATATTTTTCCATTTGTATAATGTGCTATAATTTCTACTTTATGTATCTTTAAAGTAGAATTGGATAGAGTAGATATGTTTAGCTACATTCCAAACAAAATTTTCTTTTTGTATTTCAATTAGGTCATGTTAAAATAAAGATTTAATTCATAGTTTCTAACAAATTGTTGAAAAACAGCAAGGTTGCTATAATCCCACAACTGGAAATAGTTTACTAATTACATTATTAAATTCACAGTTAAATACTGAATATTTATTTAACAGATTCTCAACTACAAAATCCAATACTATTCAGAAGAATTAATTTCAAATAGAATATTCCCAAATGCATGACACAGCATATAACTGATTAAAGAAAGATAGCAAAGACACATGCACACACCCATGTTCATTACAGCATTATTCACAGTGGCCAAGACATGGAAACAACTAAAGTGTTCCTCGATAGAGGATTGGATAAAGAAGAGATACAGGCCCTGGCTGGATGGCTCAATAGAGCGTCAGCCCAATGTGTCGATATCCCAGGTTTGATTCCTAGTCAGGGAACACAGGAGAAGTGACCACCTGCTTCTCCACCTCTCCCCTTCTCCTTTCTCTGTTTCTCTCTCTCTTCCCCTCTGGTAGCCATGGCTTGCTTGGTTTAAGCACATATGCCCTGGGCACTAAGGATGGCTCTGCGAAGCCTCTGCCTCAGGTGTTAAAAATAGCTCAGTTGTGAGCATGGTACAGGTGGGCAGAGCATTGGCCCCAGACAAGGATTGTCGGGTGGATCCCAGTTGGGGGGTGCATGTGGGAGTCCGTCTATCTCCCCTTCTCTCAACTTGGAAAAGGAAAAGATATACATATATACAATGGAATACTACTAAGCCATAAGAAATAATGACATATTGCCATTTACAACAACATGAATAGACCTTGAGAACATTATACAAAGTGAAATAAGTAAATCAGAAAAAGCTAAAAACTGTATGATTTCACACAGAGATGGGATATAAAACTGAGACTCATGGACATAAATAAAGTAAAGTGGTTACCAAAGGGAGGGGTTGTGGGGAGGGAACAAATATACGGTGACAGAAAATGCTTTGACTTTGGGTGATGGGCACACAACACAATCATCAGTTCAAAGATTATAGAAACTTACCTGAAACCTATGTACTCTTATTGATCAGTATCACCCCATTAAATTTAATTTTCTAAATAAAATAAAAAAATAAAAATAGTAATTGTAAACATGTCAATATATCCCCAATATCTGACATTCTCCAGACAGCATCTTTTTTATTTTAGATATAATAAATTCACTCTTCAGATTAAATAGTTGACTTATGAAATCTTTCAGATTTTATCTAGATGTGGAAAGATTTAGTACCCATATTTAAAACAAATGATATCTAGAATCCTAAACAGATAAGAGTGTTGAAATTAAATTATAGTTCCAGAAGCATTAGGGCTTAATAGGAAATAAACATACATCCTTTCATATACAGAAAAATACCTGGACTAATGAACTCTCATGGCAGCTGTTTATGGTGGGAAAATAGAAAATTGCAACAAAAGAGCACAGTTGATATTAACTGTACATGTTTTAACTTCATTAGGAAGTCACAGCTGTTAAAGGTAATGATTCTTCTTATGGTCACATATAGTGTAAACAAAATTATTCTTGAATTATGAATCAATTTTATGTACCACAAATTAATTTTTAAGAATAAAATAGCATTAACTCAATGTTTGACTCTAAATAAACATTTATTTTATATAACATTTATTATTTTTTAGTGGCCAAATTTATTAGTTTCCTATAGTCAAGGTATATAAAGAAAAAATATAAAAATATAGAAAGCATGTATATTCATGAACTCATTAATTCTGGCACCTTGGAAGTTAAATCCTTCCATTTAAAAAAACACTATATCTATTCCTCAAAATATTTTCACAGTTTCAGAAACAAAGAAAGCATTGCTAAATTTCATGACATTATAATATATGTTTTCCTTTGTGAAACAAACAGACTGAAAATATGATAATATATATGATGATAACTACTCCTGTGGTAAATCATGTTATTCATGGTCATTACTTAGTAACTTTAATACTCAAAGGATGTAATTGTTAATTGCAGCTTGTATCAAATAACAAATGATACATTAGACTTCCAAGTTTCTCAGAAATGCTGGTATGTGTTGTCTAAATTATTTATTTATTTATTTATTTATTCATTTTAGAGGGGAGGGAGAGAGAGAGAGAGAGAGAGAGAGAGAGAGAGAGAGAGAGAGAGAGAAAGAAGTGGAGAAGTGGGGAGGAGCAGAAAGCATCAACTCCCATATGTGCCTTGACCGGGCAAGCCCAGGGTTTCGAACCGGCAACCTCAGCAGTCCAGGTCGACACTTTATCCACTGCGCCACCACAGGTCAGGTCAGTATGTGTTGTCTAAATGCCTGCAAACATCATGTTAAGGTGGGGCTGACCTTCTTGGGCATTTCCTGGTGTCCTGTTGTCGCTCTCTGCCTGCACTCTGTTTCTCTGTTTCATCATGTGGGAAGATGGGAATAGGTTATGGAGCTTCTGTTAAAAAATTATAGAGCTTTTAAAAATACTGTACTTACTTTAGACTTTTCAAAACACACTGAACTGAACAGTGCAGGGGATTATGAATGGGGTGCATTAATCAGTATGAAAGGATAGACTATCCTGATGGAGATGTACATAGTAATAAATAAAAGGAGTTAATATATGAAGCATGTATATGAAAAATATCCATGTGAAGGACTACATAACGTGAGTGAAAACATAAGAACTGTGGTACAGAGCAATCAATCAAACAAGTCTTCAAAAACATTCGCTGAGCAACTATTCTTTCTGAGAAGAGAATGCTATAGCAAATAACTGGAATTTTTCCCAACATTAGCACTTAACTCATTAATCAATACTGTTTTAGTACTGCTGCCCAATGATCACTAACAAACAAATGAGGACCAGCTCTAGTGACAATAGACAGGAAGGGAAGAGCAGTCAATCATGTCATAGAAACTGATATAAATAACCCCAGTAAAGTGGTGGTGTAGAGCAGCCTCTTGAAATGAAGAGCTATCTTAAAATATTGAAAGGGATGTCTGTCTCAGGAATCCTAAGCTTATTGTATGAGGTGCTAACAGGCTGAGCCAATCTCAGAGAAACATACTCTAGATCTTGTGAACCAAAGACCATACTATCTGAATGACAGAGTTGGTTACAGCAGAGCCAAATTGATCTCTTGGTAGTGATACCATCAGAACTCTAAGTATCACAGGGTAGAGTACAGAGTACAGAGCCCCAGTCTTGTGAGGTCTAAATACAGAGCCCACAGTCCACGAGGTTGCTGCACCCAATCCAGGGATGCTAGGTGGATGCTCCCCAAATGTGCAATCCCTCGCTGTTGCCTTAACCCTTTGGGTATATGTTCCCTCAACACTGCAGTGGCTGTACTTCAGACTTCTTTAAAGTAGGTGTTAATAAAAAGACAGGAGCTTAAGTCATTCAGTTTCTATAATCATTCACTCACTTTAAAAAAAATATTGACTGTTTTTAGAGAGACAGAGGAAGGAGGGTGAGGGGAAAGAAACATTCATTTTGTTATTCCACTTAGTAGTGCATTAAGTAGAATAATCGAACTTGCAACCTTGGTGTTTCGGGATGATGCTCTCACTGACTGAGTTAACCGGCCAGGATCCCACTCACTCACTCTTACACTACTTATAGTTCACTATGCTTGTCAGTCGAGCAATGCTGGGATGAAAGAGAAAGATGCCTTTCTCAAGGAGCTCCAAAAGACCTAGCCTGGGTCAGGAGCTGAGAAAGGGCACAATGTTCTTGGCTCCTGTTGCTTTCCGTGCCATTACTGAGATTTTTCATCAACAGCAACCTTGTTAACTTAGTAGAGAAAAAGTAAAATTGTACATTTGAATAAGCTCAAGGTGTTTAATTTCACAGGCATCCAGTCATAATGAATGATCATTCATCAAATACTCACTGAGCAACAATTATGTGCCAGGTACTCTTTTAGTCGTTGGAAATAAAACACCTAGAATCTTTGCCCACACTTTCACTGAATACATGTAGATTATAGGAAACATTTTGGTTAATACTGAACTGTAAAGTCTGAATGCAAAACACTAATTTTAAACATATTCTGAGACTGACCAGGCGGTGGTGCAGTGGATAGAGCGTCAATCTGGGATGCTGGGAACCCAGGTGCTGAAACCCAGAGGAAGTAGGCTTGAACTCAGGCTTCAGCATGAGATCATAAACATGACCCCATGGTCGCTGGCTTGAGCCCAACCAAAGGTTGCTGGCTTGAAGCCCAAGGACACTGGCTTGACCTAAGGTTGCTGGCTTGAGCAAGGGGTCACTGACTCAGCTGGAACCCCCTAGTCAAGGCACCTATGAGAAAGCAATTAGTGAACAACTAAAGTGCCACAAGTATGAGTTGATGCTTCTCATCTCTCCCTTCCTGTCTCTCTCTCTCTCTCTCTCTCTCTCTCTCTCTCTCTCTCTCTATATATATATATATATATATATATATATATATATATATATATATAATGTTCTAATGAATAGTATTATATAAACACTATTTAATTGTTACTCAGTATTAAACAATTTTATGGTTCAAACATTTAACAAAGTGAACAGTCAAAAATAAGCTGAATAATCAAATTATCCAACCACATTTCACATTAAATCGACATTAAACACTCCTAACAATATTGGCAAAAATTCAGAGATTTATAAAATTATAATGTTGGAATGGAAAAGCAAAGAAATGGTAAAAATCATGCTCTCCTATTAATACTTCTGATGGACTATGTATACCTCTGTTCTTTCCCCCTCCCCATCCCAAATATCTTTGTCCAAAAAAGCTATTAAAAAAAAAAGAGTACCAGGCCTTAAGAAAGGGAATACAGGTTTTTCGGTTAAACATGACTACACCATTCCTAATACCAAGGCCCTGGAGAATGGAGGCTGAAGCAGGGCTTCCATACACAGACTCACCATCTATGTGGCACGGGGCAAGGTACTTACTTCCCCATTGGCTCTCTTTTCTCATCTCTGAAAGGGAGATAAAATGGCACGCTAACTTCATAGCATTAATAAGAAAATTAAATGACCTAATAATACCTGGAAAAGATTTCACAGTTTTTAAAGCACTTAAGAGTTTGCTATCATTTCTGTTATCAAATTGAAGAGCAGTGCAGTAACAATGCATGTCAAAATCTTGACAGAGGTTCTCAGAATACATTGAATAAGAAATTCTGAACCCAGCCCTTAAGCTTTGCCATTAATTTCAGTGTCAAACAATCTCCATGCAGTATGGCAGCAGACCATGCTGCCATAGTTGGTGCCCCTACGTCCCTCCTCACAGCGAAGTGCAAATGCCAAATTCTTAATGTGCTGCCAGAATCCCCCAGCTTCATAATTGCCACTGCTTTTTCCCATTTTGACAGTATAGATTCTGTTCTGCTGTTTGGCAGAGATTGTCTAGCTTTGCACAGTGGAAAAAGCTATTACCAAACTATTCCAGCCAAAACTTGTGATCTTATTCAGCAACAGAACTTTTCTGCCAAGTACAAGTTGAACAATTCCTTCCTTCATTCCCTTCATGTATTTCACACACAGTCCCAGCCTAGGTTAAACCCAAAATGGAAATGCTTCGAAAATTATCTGGTAAATATTTAAGGCAAATCATTAATCTGTTTCAATTATACAAAGTATTATTGCCCATTTTAGAAGAAAAGTGTCTAAAACTTTGTACTTGGAATCAACTATAGTGAAAGACAGAAGATGGTCTAATTTTGTTAGAAGAGGACCAAACCTGAAGTCTTGACAAATGTGCATTTATATTTTGGCCATTGCAGAATTGGTCAACATCTACAATCTGTTTTGATAACTCCACCCTGATTACTTGTTTATCTTTGCAACAACTAGATGCAAAAAAGCATGGATTTTGAAGAGATTTTTTCAGGAATCGTAGATTTTACACTGAGCTTGCTACATTATCTCATCTCCCTTATGATCAATAACATACATTTGTAAAATGTGTCACATGCACAGAATTACAGTCTGGTTAGAGAAAAAAAAAGATGTCTCTATATTAAGCTATCAAGTTCATCTAGGAATCAAACACACAATCACAATCCACAAGTTACAAATATGCATCAATTTAATCCATGTGTGAAGGTTTGGCTAAGGAATGCTCCAATCAAATTCTAAACAGAATCCTACTGGCTACACTGAAAGTTTCTTCAGGGAAGAGATAAGGAGATTTGATTCTGAGAATCAAAGGAGACTTGTTTATTTGATAAACAAACTTAATTAAAGCATAGCTCTCAGGCTAAGCAGCAGAGGGCTGGCTATTAGATTTCAGTCCAATGAAATGCATCAACTGTCTGGATATAAAGAAATAAAATGCAGGGTTTAGTGTCATTTTTAGAAACCATAACCTAAATGATACATTACTACAGTGTGTCCATAAAGTCATGGTGCACTTTTGACCGGTCACAGGAAAGCAACAAAAGATGATAGAAATGTGAAATCTGCACCAAATAAAAGGAAAACTCTCCCAGTTTCAGTGCACTTCGATGTGGGCTCACGCACAAATTTTTTAGGGCTCCTTAGGTAGCTATCCCTTATAGCCTCTACAGTCTCGTCACTGACTGATGGCCTACCAGAACGGGGTTTCTCCACCAAACTGCCTGTTTCCTTCAACTGCTTATCCCACCAAGTAATGTTATTCCTATGTGGTGCTGCTTAGTTATAAACGCGTCGATATTCACATTGCACTTTAGTCACAGATTCTAATTTAGGGAGCCACAGAACATACTGAGCTTTCCTCTGTACCATCCACATCTCGACTGGCATAGCCGTGGGCTGCTCCGCTGTATATATGGTGTTACATCATCATCTGCACATGCGCACATGCTGCCACATCTTCCTACAGAAACTGGGAGGGTTTTCCTTTTATTTGGTGCAGATTTCACATTTCTATCGTCTTTTGTTGCTTTCCTCTGACCGGTCAAAAGTGCACCATGACTTTATAGACACACTGTATTTTAAAGAAAAGTATTTGTTGCCCTGGCTGGGTGGCTCAGTGGATAAAGCATCGACCTGGGCACCAGAAGTCCCAGGTTTGACCCCCAGTCAGGCGCTTACAAGGAATCAATGAGCTCACAACCAAATGGAACAACTAAGTGAAACGAGTTGATGCTTCTCTCTCTCTCCTTTCCCTTCTCTATCTCTCTCTCTCCCACTTCTTCTCTCTCTCAAATCAATGGAAACATTTTTTTCCATATTTTTATTTAGAAAATTAAATTTAACAGGGTGATATTGATCAACAAGAGTACACAATTTCAGGTAAACATTTCAAAATCCTTTGAACAGTCGATTATGTTGCATACCCATCACCCAAAGCCAAATCATTTTCTGCTACCTTATATTTGTCCCTTTTTACTACCTTCCCCAATTCCCTCCCCCTGGTAACCACTGCACTCTTATCTATGTCCATGAGTCTCAGTCTTGTATCCCACCTATGTGTGAAGTCATATAGTTTTTAGCTTTTTCTGATTTACTTATTTCACTCAGTATAATGTTCTCAAGGTTCATCCATGTTGTTATAAATGATACTATGTCATCATTTCTTATGGCTGAGTAGTATTTGTATATATATACAAATTGTATATATATACCACAGCTTTAAAAAAATTTTTAAAAGATAAGTATTTATCTAGTATTAACATATCACTAAGTTGTTGATATGCTATATCAATACAAGCATATTAAAAAAACTAAATTTAATTATATAATAGGTCATACTGTGTAAAGGAATCATATGATTTAAATAAAATACTCAAATTTTGAATTATGTTTTAGTTATTTTTTCCCAAATGTAAGGTAAAATAGATGGTCTAAATAGCTTTTCTATAAATTATCTGGAAACATCTTTGGGTGATTTAAATCATAAATTTTAGTAATATGCTTAGAGAATTATTGAAAAAGATGCAAAGTATGACTTTTCATAAGATAATTTAGGATTTAAGATTTATATTCCAAGACCTAAGAGAAAAACCAAAATAGGAAAAAGAAATTTACACTTTCAAGTTAAACTAATTTAAACTTGCCTGCTACCAAATAAGACAATGATAAAATCAGACCATAAAATGTAATATTTGTCATTTATAAAACATTGATACAACTTTAATTGTGCAATCTATGAGTTTTCAAAACACCAGCAATTAAACAACAGAATGTGATCCCTGTTTTAAAATTCATGCATAATTACTAGGTTTCCTTCACTGTATTTAGTTAGACCTGGGCAAGATGCATATATCCATGCTTCATGTGTAAATCTATGTAAATAACAGCCTTACAGTATATGTCTTCCAACTTTGTTGAACTGTAAACTGAATGCTTTGCCCATAATCTTCACACACAATGCTCTTTGTTCCATAAAATTTTCAGTTTCAGAAAATAATGCAGTTAGAGTGACCTCTTCACTCATCTATCTCAGTAAAATAAAAAATGAGAGTTTTCAGGATCAAAATATGATCATGTCACCTGAGTGCTCAGTTTCAACAAATACCTGCACTAATACTCAAACTATAAAGGACTTCAAGATTTTTTGGAAGTAATATTAGATATATACTTCATTGAATAAAAGATTTGCATTTATTAGAATTTTAGAACACAAAAGAGCATATTTGTAAAAAGAATAAAATTAAATAAGTATATATTGAAATCCTTTCTCAGCTTTAAAGCATAAACTGTACTTACTATTGCTTCAAAACTAAAAACTCACGTTGCCACACCAGACATTCATGGTGTAAATAAAGGGAGAGTACAGCTTTGAAACAGAGTATTTTGAGTCTATTGAATTTTGAACCAGTTAGCTCTATAGTGCAAGGGAAGTTATTCAACTAGAACTGATAAACAGATGGATAACTATGGCAAAAATCTCCTCCCCCAAAAACTGATACATTACATGGTTAGCAACTGCTTTTCCACCTACCTTTGCAGCATATTTGTTAAGGGGGCTAAACTGAGCCAGTGGTACCTGCCACACTCATCTGGGATTAGAATGGAGCAGAACTCTCTGAAGTTAAGTGTCCTTATTTGTAGAATTGGTGCAAAGCAGAGGACAGGCCTCAACACCAAAAAGACTAGTTTTTCATGGGGTCTGAGATCTAGAAAGCTAAGTGTAATGCAAAAACATAACTCTGAGATGGGGGTAAGAGTAGTAATAAAACTGAAACTGGCAGCTTTTTGAAGTTTAAACTATTTTCTAGGAACAGTCCAGGAAAGTGGAAAAGACAATGGAGTGAATACACACATTACTCACACACACCTAATTCTAAATAAAACTAAAAAATGATTGAGTAACTCAGATTTTATTTAGGGAGAGAAGGGAATAATTTGATAAGATATGCATTGCTTTGAGTCTACTTTCCTACCTGTATTACCATGTTTTTAATATTAAAACTTTGCAGGCCCTGGCCAGTTGGCTCAGTCAGTGGTAGAGCGTCGGCTTGGCGTGCGGGAGTCCCGGGTTCAATTCCTGGCCAGGGCACACAGGAGAAGCGCCCATCTGTTTCTCCACCCCTCCCCCTCTCCTTCCTCTCTGTCTCTCTTGTCCCCTCCCAAGAGGAAAAGGCTCCACTGGAGCAAAGTTGGCCTGGGCGCTGAGGATGGCTCTGTGGCCTCTGCCTCAGGCGCTAAAATGGCTCTGATTGCGGCAGAGCGACGCCCCAGATGGGCAGAGCATTGCCCCCTGGTGGGCGTGCCGGGTGGATCCCGGTCGGGCACATGCGGGAGTCTGTCTGACTGCCTCCCCGTTTCCAACTTCAGAAAAATACAAAAAAAAAAAAACCCCACACAAAACTTTGCATTGTCTAAAAGCTTGAATAAATAGCTCATCATCCTTAGATGATCATCTGTTTACACCAGGAGTAGTCAACCTTTTTATACCTACCACCCACTTTTGTATCTCTGTTAGTAGTAAAATTTTCTAACCACCCACCGGTTCTACAGTAATGGTGATTTATAAAGTAGGGAAGTAACTTTACTTTATAAAATTTATAAAGCAGAGTTACAGCAAGTTATACCATATAATAATAATTACTTACCAAGTACTTCATGTTGGATTTTCGCTGTTTGGCAGAATAAATCTTTATAAAACAACTTACTATAGTTAAATCTATCTTTTTATTTATACTCTGATTGCTCTGCTACCGCCCACCATGAAAGCTGGAACGCCCACTAGTGGGCGGTAGGGACCAGGTTGACTAACACTGGTTTACACAATAATTTGTCAAAGATCCCCAAATAATTTGAAAACAGAAGCCAAGTGGTTTAACTCAAAGAACATCCATTCTTATGGAAGAAAGGCAAATATTTTTACAACATATGTTCTTCCTATGATTACTAGCCAACTATTTCTTTTGAATATAGGTGATTCAAAGATTAATTTTCTTCACACAATACTGAGATCTGCAGGAGAAATCTTCTTTTTGACACCTTAATGATTACAGAAGTAGTACAATGGGGATAAAGATTTCAGTCTGCATTCCAAAAATCCACCAGAAATATACGTTAATCCTATTTTACATTCTATGGGTCAAAGGTAAAATATAATTAAGGATCATGGCAGGAATTAAGAGATGAGGTTTAGAAAGACTTAACAATGATCATAACACACTTTTTTTTAAAGAAATGCAGTTTTGTAATTAAAAATAGGTTAGTAAAATCTGGCCTTGTAGAAATTTTTCTATAATTAATAGATGAAAATAATTTTATTCAGTATATTAAATCATTAATTAGTACTCTAACCATTTTTCCTAACTACTAAATTGGCTGCAAAACTTGGACTATTAAGCAGTAAATAAGCCTTCTCCTTGAAAACATGTCTTTGTGTTTGTTTTTGCCTTGTTTTCACATTAGCTGGATAACTTCACATTAACTGTTCTTCACTTCTGCCCTCTATTTTGAATACTAATGTAATTATCCTACATTATGAGTATCAGTGCTGGTTTCAACATTCCTACATAGGAAATGTGGCAGCAATCTAGTTGAAAAGCTGGGCCAGTGAGCTAATCTAAAACACCTGTTTTGCATACTAAGACAATAGTTTTACTGAAATCACAGGTGCTTTCGGAGGGGTTGAGGTAATGTAACAATGAAAATTATACAAAGAAAGTTAAATCTTACTCCATTTTCATACTACCATACTACTCTGGTCTTTAGTCATTATCAATTTAGGTTCAAAATGAAACAACTGGACGTATTTCCAGAAAACATAAGGTAAAGGCTCCAACCAAAATATAACCCCCTTTTCTAATAAGCTTAATATGCTGTAGCCTATAGACCTGCATCCTAAAGATTACCATTGCCCGCATGTTGGGAACTTCGCTATAAAGATCTGTTACCCACTTAAAGGATGAGTTGAAGAAAGTAGCAATTCAATGACATTTAAAAGTAGGTCTCTAAATATAAGGTTTGCTACTGTTGATTTATTTCTTCATTTACATGGGGAAGTGGGTTAGGGAAGAATGAGAATGGCTCAGAATGTGTCAAATCCATTCATTTTTTTGCATTTCCCAAATTTATCTGATCATAAGAATTTTCTTGTTTAACACATAGCTTCTAGACTTCTGTCAAAGATCAACTAAGTCACAATCTTCAGGGGAAGGATCTAAGAGCTAGATTAATGGGCATGTTTCTTATAACCAAACAAAAATGGGAAGTCCTGCTTTATTTTTTCCCTTTTTTTTTTAGTAACCCACTTAACCCATTTCATACCCACCCTCAACCCTTGCCTCTGGCAACCGCCGAGCTTTTCTGTATCTGAGCTGTCATTTTGTTTTAATTTAATATATAAGTGATATCATTTGGTATTTGTCTTTATCTGACTTATTTCACTTAGCACAATGACCTTTGGTTCTATCCATGTTGTTGCAAGTGGCAAAATTTCATTATTTTATAGGGCTGAGTAGCATACTATTGTGTGTGTGTACAGCATATATATATCTCCACAATTTCTTTATCCATTCATCCATCAATAAACTTTTAGGTTGTTTTCATATCTTAATTATTGCAAATAATATTGCAATAAAAGTGGGGGTACATATTTAAAATTTTTTAAGTTTTCTTATTTCTGTAAAGTGAATTTCTCAGAATTAAAACAAAATATATGTATAAGTAATAAAAAAAAACAAAAACAGAAAAACAAGACAAATGGAAGAAAATAAAACCAGTACCGCAAAAATCCTTTCTGGTATAATTTTAAAAAGATAATGAAAATCTTCCTTAATATATGTTGAGAAGTGGGGAAGCACCTGTAGGAACTTGCTATCTCTGTGAAGTGACTTTGAAAGAAAGACTGATCATGAACATGACACCAAACTTGGAGGCAGCACGGAGCCAGGGGACCCACTGCAACATCAGAATCCCAGCTCAGCTCCCATGCCCTAGCTCTCCTGTGCTGACAGATCTTTGAAAATCCCAAATTAAGTTCCTAAAGAAATCCAAAATATTCATCTCCAAAAGTAAAAAGAATGAGAACGATTTGTTTTTAGTTTCTTACTTTCAGTGATGACAAGATACAAATGATCACATTTCACATCTAAGGATTTTCACTTGTCATTTAAAGGTGAAAAGGGATTACCTTTGCAAAGTGATAAAATAAGATATATTTCACAACTGGCTACATGAACAAAGTTGTTATAAATCATGGCTGCATTTTACTGCCACAAATACTCTCTTGAAGCAATTGAACCAGGCACTGCTGTGCACAGGTCTAACTATGCAGTTATCAAAGATAATTTACTAATACTTAAAACTTCTCACTCACAAATCTAATAGAATAAAAGAATCTTCCTCTCCATTTTGAAAATTATTTAACACAGCTCTGGATATTTGCTTGGCTAAACACTTAAAGGCAACAATAAGTATGTTAGGTTAAAGAGGTGGTATGGTTTAACACAATTTTTACTAAAAGCATGAGATGGGTGGTTCATAAATGACATTATGTAATAAATGAAAAAAAAATAAATGTAATAAAAGCTTAAGATAAAATGATGATGTAAGAAATGTAGGAAAATTATGATATAAAAATATATAGCTTGGCACTCATCAACAAAACAACACAGAATAAGTGCTGGCAAGGATGTGGAGAAAAGGGAACCCTCCTGCACTGCTGGTGGGAATGCAGACTGGTGCAGCCACTGTGGAAAACAGTATGGAGATTCCTCAAAAAATTAAAAATCAAACTGCCTTTTGACCCCGCCATTCCACTTTTAGGAATATACCCTAAGAACACCATAGAACTGTTCCAAAAGGAGAAATGCACCCCCGTGTTTGTGGAAACATTGTTCACAATAGCAAAGTTCTGGAAACAGCCCAAGTATCCATCAGTGGATGAGTGGATTAAAAAGCTATGGTACATATATATCATGGAATACTACTCAGCCATAAGAAATGATGACATCGGATCATTTACAACAACATGGATGGGCCTTGATAACATTATACTGAGTGAAATAAGTAAATCAGAAAAAACTAAGAACTATATGATTCTATACATAGGTGGGACATAAAAATGAGACTCAGAGACATGGACAAGAATGTGATGGTAATGGGAGGGGGGGGGGAGGAAGGAGAGAGAGGGAGTGGAGGAGGGGAGAGGCACAAAGAAAACCAGATAGAAGGTGACGGAAGACGATTTGACTTTGGGTGAGGGGTATGCAACATAACCAAATGTCAAAATAATCTGGAGATGTTTTCTCTGAACATATGTACCCTGATTTATCAATGTCACTGCATTAAAATAAATAAATTTATATATAATATATATATAATATATATATATTATATATATATATATAGCTAGTTTATTAAACCAGTGATTGAAATTTTTAAGGTATATTATTTCACATTTATTGAGGTATAATTAAAATTATAATATTTAAAGTAAAACACGGTAATTTGATATACATATACATAGTGAAAAGATCACCACCATTGAGTTAATTAACACATCTGTCATTCTGTCATCTCACCTATTTTTCGAGGGTTTTTTTGTGTGTGAGAACATTTAAGTTCTGCTCTCTCTACAAATTTCAATTATGTAATATAGTGTTATCAACTGTAGTCACCATGTTATACATTCGATCCTGAGACCTATTCATCTTGTAATTAAAAGTTTGTATACTTTTATCAGCCTGTCCCTATTCCTCCCACTGCCAGCCCCTGGCAACCACTATTCTACTGTTTCTATGATTTTGACTCTCTTTTTTTTTTTTTTCAGATTCCACATATAAGTAACGCCACACAGTATTTCTCTGTCTCTGTCTAGCTTATTTCACTTTCCACAGTGCTCTACAGGTTCATCTATGTTGTCACAAATTACAGGATTTCCTTTTTTAAGGCTGAATAATATTCGTGTGTGTGTGTATTTCACACTTCATTTATTCATTCACCTGTCATACAGACACTTAGGTTGTTTCCATATCTTGGCTATTGTGAATAATGCTACTGTGTGAATAATGAAAACAGAAGTATAGATATCTCTTGGAGATAATGATTTAATTTCCTTTGGGTATATACCTAGCTGTAGAATTGTGCTGAATCAGTGGCTAGTTTAATTTTTAATTTCTTGAGAACCCTCTGTATTGTTTTCCACAGTGGCTGTACCAATTTACATTCCCATCAACAGTGCGCATGGGATCCCTATTCTCTCCATGTTCACTAACATTCATCATTTGCTCTTGGATAGCAGCCATTCTAACAGGTGTGAGGTGGTATCTCACTGGCTTTCATTTGCATTTTCCTGACAGTTAGTGATACTGCACATCTTTTCATATACTTTTGGTCATTTGTACACCTTCCTTGGAGAAATACCTATTTGGTTCCTTTGTCTGTTTTTCAAAGTTGGGTTATCTGTATTTTTGCTATTAAGTTGTAAGAGTTCCCTGTACAGTTTGGATATTGACCCTTTATCGGATATATAGTTTGAAAATACTTCCTGATACTTTATAAGTTGCCTTTTAATTTTGCTGATGGTTTCCTTTGTGTGCAGAAGCTTTTTAATTTGAGGAAATCCCACTTGTTTATATTTTGCTGCCTTTGTCAAGAATATTCAGTTGATGAATTAAAAAAAGTTTCAGGAAGAAAAGCAGGAAAAAAAAATGAGCCTAATAGATTTTTGGGGGGGAATCATCCTCCTAAATATCAAGACATTATAAACTTATATGAATTCAAAAAATACAATATTATTATATAGTCTATGATAATACTTTATAGATCATGTAGAAGAATAACTGTCCAGAAATATACTCATACATATGGGGAATTGACATGATAAATGAACAGGAGGCAAGAATAAATCATTTTGGATAATTTGCAATAAATGTGGAATATCAAAATATTTACCCTTATTTCATATGACTTCCAAAGTTAAATCTTTAATAATTAAAAATGTAAACATATAAGTCAGAACTTTAACACTTTTCAAAAAATAGAGAAAAATATAATATTGTAATAGAAAAATATTTATTAACATGAAAGGAAACTAGCAATTTTTGGTGAAAATAAAGACAACTTTATGACCTTGGAACATAAATGGATTTCTTAAATATTTATAAGACTCAAAAAGCACAAAGCATAAAGTAAAATAGTGATAAATTCTACTAAAGATTATAAAAGATACTATAAACAATGTTCAAAACAACCAAAAGCATAGGAAGAGGTATTTTTAAAGCATATATTTTATAAAGTACAATTATGAAAATATAATAAAATCTGGCCCTGGCCGGTTGGCTCAGCGGTAGAGCGTCGGCCTGGCGTGCAGGGAACCCAGGTTCGATTCCCGGCCTGGGCACATAGGAGAAGCGCCCATTTGCTTCTCCCCCCCAACTTTCCTCTCTGTCTCTCTCTTCCCCTCCCGCAGCCAAGGCTCCATTGGAGCAAAGATGGCCCAGGCACTGGGGATGGCTTCTTGGCCTCTGCCCCAGGCGCTAGAAGTGGCTCTGGTCGCGGCAGAGCGACGCCCCGGAGGGGCAGAGCATCGCCCCCTGGTGGGCAGAGCGTCTCCCCTGGTGGGCGTGCCGGGTGGATCCCGGTAGGGCGCATGCGGGAGTCTGTCTGACTGTCTCTCCCCGTTTCCAGCTTCAGACAAAAAAAAATAAAAATAAAAAAGGAAAATATAATAAAATCTTCTATGGATCAATGAAAAAGACAAGTAATCCACTAGGAAATATAAATTATGTAAAGAAAAATTTTAACAAATGAGAAAACCCAAATGTCCAATGAACTTGTATAATCAGGGAAACACTGATTAAAACATTAATTAGATACCATTTCAATATCCTTAATAACAAAACTTGAAAACCTACAACTGCCAATGAGTGGTGACTATATATATATAAATAAATTGTGGTATAACTTAATAATTGAATGCCCCTTATATTATCTAATAAAATACTTTCCAGCAGTAAGAATACAAAAACTGTAACTAAAAGTTATAAAAAGTATGTTGATAAAAAATTATTTGGCACAACAAATGTATATGACA